>NW_011424751.1:0-575 GCF_000754665.1 Bison bison bison
CAAACAAATGGATTGATGTGTATTACTTAGAAGATAGTACAGATGGGAAAAACATTTTCTCAAGAAGGAAGAAGTTAGATAAGAACAAGAGGAATATTGTAAATAGAGGGAGGTGGTTTGTGCAATTCAGGGGGAAGGTAGATGGAAAGGAAAATAAAAAGTTCAAGTTTCAAAAGAGATAGAGGAGGCTTGCACTCCAAAGGACTGGGAATATCCAGGGGCTTTTGCCTGTATAAGAAAACACATAAAGATACTAAATAGTATCCTGCCTCCAGACCAAGTGATCTTACTAAAATATAAACATGAACAAGTGATTCTCCAGTTCAAATCCTTCAGTGACCATACTGTACAACTGAACTCCTTACATTGCATAGCAAGTGCCTCAGGATCTGACCCCCACATTCTTAATACTCTTTCTCAGCTACTCAATCCAAGCTCAAGGTCCACTGAAGAATTTGATGTGTTTTAGGGCAACATCCTCCTTCAAGACTCTATGTAGTTGCACATACTCTATCTTCTACCTGACTATTCATTCTAAATCTTGCTACCTGGTAAATGCCTACTCAGATTCATCC
>NW_011424752.1:0-690 GCF_000754665.1 Bison bison bison
CATCAAGCCAGAACTGGCAATGACAAAAAAGCCAATTTTGTGAGTATCAGTGCAGGCTAGTTTCAACAAAAGATATGCATCACAGAAATAGTGATCTATTTCACTGGGGCCACAGAAAGGTCAAACAATCGCAAGAAGAAAGAGACCAAGAGAATGAAGAAGTCCCCCTGCACACGACGCTATGAGAATTGAGTGACGTTTTTGCCTGTTCATGGTGATGGCATCGTGGAGAGGTTTGCTGACGGCCACATAGCAGTCACAGGCCATCCCTGTGAGGGTGAAGACCTCAATCCCCCCTCAAAGAAGTGGGTGGTGAAAAGCTGTGTCATGCAGTTTTTAAGGAAATGGCCTTTTTCTCCATCAGTAAGTCAGTCATGAGTTTGGGTGTCACAGTGGAGGTGTAGAAGAGGTCTGAGAGTGCAAGGCAGTTAAGGAAGAAGTACATGGGCTGGGTGATTAGCTGACTGCATGTAATAGAAATCACAATGATCAAATTCCCCAACCAAATAGCCAGGTAACAGAATAAGAAAAATAAAAGCAGAGGATCTGGACTTTCTTGTCCATAGAAAGTTCTAAGAGATAAATTCAGTAACATTATTTCATCGTCCATGATCTGATGTTCAAGAAAATGATCTGAAAATGACTAAAACCATGAAACGAATCATTGATCGAGAAAATGGAAACCTAATA
>NW_011424753.1:0-613 GCF_000754665.1 Bison bison bison
ACATTCCGAAGGACCCCGATTTCCCGGTCCCCTCTTGATAAGAACCCGATGCCCGGACACCTCTTCGAACTCCACCCTGTGAATGAAGTCAACACGAAGGGGCAGTGACTCGCCCGTGCATCGTCGGGAAAAGACCCCCAGGTTCCAAATACCGCTCGACAAGTGGCCTGTCTCCCTGGGAACACCTCGAGAGGCAAGCGGAGTTCCATGCGTCAACCCAACACGAGGCCTGACTCTCCTGTCCCAAGTCTGCAGGGACCTTGCGATGGAAGTCTGAAGTCAGAGGAACCCTGAGGTTCCTGCGTCAACTGGAGACGAGGCCCTCTTCCAATGCACCAAACCCAGTGGAGTCCCGAGAGGCCCCTCCCACCGTCCAGTTTCCCTGACTTCTCAGAGCCACCATGAGAAGCCCCCTGAGGTCACCTGCACAAGTCGACGGACCCCAGGGTTTCCCGCCTCAACCCGAGAAAGACCTCGAGAGACCTTCTTCAACACGTCTCGAGGCCAGATTCCCGTACTGCCGTGAGCCGGCATATTGCATATTGAGTACATATTGCATATTGCATATTGAGTGCAGCACTTTCCACAGCATCAGTCTTTCAGGATCTGGAAT
>NW_011424754.1:0-550 GCF_000754665.1 Bison bison bison
GCATGGAACTCCGCTTGCCTCTCGAGGTGTTCCCAGGGAGACAGGCCACTTGTCGAGTCGGTATTTGGAACCTGGGGGCTTTTCCCGACGATGCAACGGGCGAAGTCACTGCCCCTTCGTGTTGACTTCATTCACAGGGTGGAGTCGAAGAGGTGTCCGGGCATCGGGTTCTTATCAAGAGGACCGGGAAATCGGGGTCCTTTGGAATGTGGAACCACCCACGAGGCCACGTCTGGAATGTCGTCGTGAGACCGGCCTCATCCTGAGGTGCGACCGGAAGGTCGGGAACCCCTTCCAGACAAAGCAGGGGAGTCGAGCCTCCTGTCCAGATCTAGGAGGGTAGAAGGGGCTCAGAGGAAGTGGTGCCGGAAAACCTCGGTGTTCCTCTCGAGGGAGACCGGGATGTCGGGGAACTTTGTGGGTCGCATCAAGGGTGCCAAGTACCGTTTCGACCTCCAATACCTAACGTGGGTACTTCTCCTGAGACACTGTAGCGGGAAAGGGCTTCATCTTGCGATGACGGGGGAACCACGTGGATTTTCTCGAGTTG
>NW_011424755.1:0-855 GCF_000754665.1 Bison bison bison
CCCCGTCGTAATTCGAGAATCCTGCTACACCTCGAGAAAAACCACGTGGTTCCCCCGTCATCGCAAGATGTAGCCCTGTGCCACTACAGCGTCTCAGGAGAAGTCCCACTTTAGGAATTGGAGTTCGAAACGGTACTTGTCACCCTTGATGCGACCCACAAAGTGCCCCGACATCCCGGTCGCCCTCGAGAGGAACACCAAAGTTTTCCGGCACCACTTCCTCTGAGCCTCTTCTACCCTCCTGATCTGGACAGGAGGGTCGACTCCTCTGCTTTGTCTGGAAGTTGTTCCCGACCTTCCGGTCGAACCTCAGGATGAGGCCGGTCTCACGACGACATTCCAGACGTGGCCTCGTGGGTGGTTCCACATTCCGAAGGACCCCGATTGCCCGGTCCCCGATGCCCGGACACCTCTTCGAACTCCACCCTGTGAATGAAGTCAACACGAAGGGGTAGTGACTCGCCCGTGCATCGTCGGGAAAAAAACCCCCGGTTCCAAATATCGCTCGACAAGTGGCCTGTCTCCCCCGGAACACCTCGAGAGGCAAGCGGAGTTCCATGCCTCAACACAAGACGAGGCCTGACTCTCCTTTCCCAAGTCTGCAGGGACCCTGGGATCGGAGTCTGAAATCAGAGGAACCCTGAGGTTCCTGCCTCAACTGGAGATGAGGCCCTCTTCCAAAGCACCAAACCCAGTGGAGTGCCGAGAGGCCCCTCCCACCTCCAGTTTCCCTGACTTCTCAGAGCCACCATGAGAAGCCCCCTGAGGTCACCTGCACAAGTCGAGGGACCCCAGGGTGTCCTGCCTCAACCCGAGAAACACCTCGAGAGACCTTCTTCAACACGTCTCGATGCC
>NW_011424756.1:0-520 GCF_000754665.1 Bison bison bison
TGGCTCTGTGGCCTGTTAACATTTTGCAACTCTTTCTTGATAAATGTTGGTCAACCTCAAAACCTGCTTTCCCTTTAATCTTTCCAGTCTGCAGTCCCCCTCAGGAAACAGAGTTACATTCTTTCCCCCTCAGGAAACAGAGTTACATTCTTATGGAGCAAAGGTGCAGTGGATTACAAGAAAGAACAAACTTATTAACTCAAGAGTCTTATGTTGCTAATACCAAGGCTACCGCTTGTTTTCTTGCATTCCAATATATTAGCTAATGCACTCCCAGGTGCAAATTGGGTAAAGGACAAGGAAACTCAGAAGGAAACATTGGCTCAACAATGCAGTATTATTCTAATAATGCTGTTTTATCACTCAAAGGTTATACTTGGGTTTTGTTGTGAACAATCATGTGCATTAAATACAAGAGTATGAATAGACCTGCCAAGCAAGCTAAAAATAGTAACAGAGGGGTTAGAATTAAAATGCTCCTTTCAAGCCCAGGGAGACTTATTAACTAGAGCCTTAAGTT
>NW_011424757.1:0-671 GCF_000754665.1 Bison bison bison
CTCACTGTTTAGTAACTGTGAGGCATAGTGTTTCATCTTGAGTTGCTTATGTGCAATTTTCCATGGAACAATTATTTTGATGCATGTCATGTAGAAATGGTATAGGTACATTTTTGTCAGGCCTAGAAACTTTATTCAGAATTGATTGTCCCAC
Source organism: Bison bison bison (assembly GCF_000754665.1). NCBI lineage: Eukaryota > Metazoa > Chordata > Mammalia > Artiodactyla > Bovidae > Bison > Bison bison. Next base: position 155 of record NW_011424757.1, read on the forward strand.
TTTAATTGGTGCTAAAAAGTAAGTGATCTCTTTTGTTTCCTCTCCAGTCACTTGAAACATTCTGTAAGATGCCCTGGAGGAGAGTACAAAGTAATATTTTAAAGGAAACTTAGCAGTTCTGTTTTGTAGGATTTTAGAATATTGGAACACAGCCCTTGGCATCAAAATTTGACACTGCCCTCATTCAAATCAGACATTGTTACATAGCTTCAGAAGATATGCTGTACCATGGACTCCCAACACTGAAATTTCAGAAAGCAACCCTTTCATTTTTTTAAATTATTTTAATGGGAAGATATTCAATTTTACAATATTGCGCTAGTTTTTTGACCTTTACATCAACAAGAGTCAGTCACCGGTACATACATGTTCCCCGCACCTTTTAGAACCTTTCCTCCCACCTCACTCCCCAGACTATTGTTCTTTGTTGTTCCAGAGCACTGGCTTTAGGTGCCCTGCATCATGCACTGAACTTGCACCAGTTATCTGTTTACGTATGGTCATGTACATGTCTCAA
>NW_011424758.1:0-688 GCF_000754665.1 Bison bison bison
TTGCGCTTCGCCTCCCTTTCGCTCTGCCCTGCAGGTCGGGCCAACGGGCCGCACCTCTCGTCGCGGGGCGTGCTGTACTTGAGCCGCACGACCCGCGACCGGACTCCAGCCTGCTGACGCCAGCCCGCCGCCCCCGAACACCGCCAACACCAGACCAGCAAGCGCCTGGCCGGGCCCGGGGGCCCGAGGGGCTTCCAGGACCCCCCATTGACCGGGAGGGCGTGCGTGCGTGCGTGCGCTCGGGGCCTGGGGGCTGGGCTGAGGGGTGCGGAGGTCTCGGCGCCCTCCCACCCGCGGCCACTCCAGACCCGGCCGCGCTCGCTGAGCCGGGCCTCCCCCCGATCCCATTCGCTGCTCAGGCCCGCGCGGCCCCGGAGGTGTCGGTCTTCGGCGCCCGCCGCCTCCCAACCCCCGCGGCCCAGGGGCCTCTGAACCTCCTGCCGGGCCTAGACGCAGCGAAACTTGAGCGCCCAACTTGCCCGGCACCTGTCCGGTGCCCAAACCCACCAGAACGCCAGGGAGGCGCGGTCGACCGGAGCGCCTCACGCCCCTCCCCTTCGCACTACCGACGGCCCCCCCCTTGCCCCCCACGCCCAACGCCCCTCCACCCTTCCTGACGAGACGCAGACGAGCCACAGGCAGGCACACAGACAGACACACAGACACTCGCACGCACCCACGCCAAGGG
>NW_011424759.1:0-704 GCF_000754665.1 Bison bison bison
AGGAACTCTGTGTCTTCTTCTCTCCGCCTTCTATTCCCTGAAACTTATTACATGCCTCCTAGCTCATCGTAGGTGCTCAGTATTTACTTAGTGTGTGAAAGACAGAAAAGCTCTTGGAAGCCTCAAGGGGTCACTTGGCTCGGCACTTTTGATCTCTTTGTATATTTGGCGATTCAATTCTTTCCTTTCCTGGGTTGATGGGTACACTATATTCGAGGCACAACCTAAGGCATGAAGACATATCCATACATAGAGGGTCTTGCTTTCAAGGAACTCGTACAGCAGATTTCTACAAGTTAGGGCTTTTCAAATGCTCTAGAAGAATGTGAACGTTCAGTAGGCTCCATTTCATTTCAAAGAAGATCGTTTGACTTCCATAGCAAAGGTGGAGACCTTCCAACGTTGAGTCCAATACTTATACCTTGACCATTTCAGGCAAGTCTTGTGGTTCCTTCTGGAGGTGTGTGGCTCTTGCAGAAATGTGAAGATCTTCCATCGTCCTCAGACTTTGGTGTCATTTGCAATCATCCAGAAAGCTTCCAGGTCTAGGTTCCAGACCACCAGCACACACAGTCAGTAGCCAACGGAGTGGATTCCAGGAATACGCATTGTTCACCGGCATTACCGTTGATATTGTTGCTGCACACTCAATGCAGTGGGCAGGGCCTGGATTGTCCACTGGGTCTCATGTGGAATGGAAAGAA
>NW_011424760.1:0-608 GCF_000754665.1 Bison bison bison
TTGCATATTGCATATTGAGTGCAGCACTTTCCCACAGCATCATCTTTCAGGATCTGGAATAGCTCAACTGGAATTCTATCACTGCTGGGAGCCAGTGAGGAACTCCGCCCATGACAAAGGTCATGAGGAACGAGGCTCGGCATACGCAAAGGCGGATCGAGCTTCAGGAGTCCCCCTGGAAATTCTCGAGCATATACCCCCAAAACCAGAGTCTGCCTACTTTCTGCTTGTGCTTTCACCTAAACCTCTGACTTTACGGGGGGCTCTCCCCCACTACGTCTCTCTGAAAAAAAGAGTTAGCTTACAGTTCCAGTTAATAATTCCTGGGTGTGACAGTGTTTAACCTACAAACTCCTTTGGAAATCCTCTAGCCTGCCTGAATAGGTTTTTCCGGCCACATGTGACTGTTCAGAGCCTCCCAACTGTGAGAGGCAGGAGATGTTCTAAACTGTCTAAACACAGATTCTTTTGAGTAGTTAAAAGATTGATTAGAAATTGTATTGGTGAATGGTTTTTCACTTGTTGGGCCTATTGTTTGCTGCTAAGTTTCCATATCCCTTACCTGCTGTGTCCCTGGCAGTGTATTGAATAATATAACTGGTGTAAGT
>NW_011424761.1:0-722 GCF_000754665.1 Bison bison bison
AAAGATGACCTGACCTAGGAGGGCCATGATATTCTATAGAACCGGACAAAGTTGGTTTCCAAGGAAACTTGATTCCTTGGAACCCGGAAAGCTGGTTCTTTTCATATGCAATTCCAAACACTTAGCTCCTTCCCAAAGCCTGCCTGGCCGCCAGCCCCACCCCCCACTCCCCAGAAAAAAAAACGCTCAAAGAATCTTTCCATCTCAGGCGGAAAACTGGAAGATGTCTTGTCTTGTCTGTCTGGATGATGTATGTGTCAGTGTGAGCCTTGTTGATTTTTGATAACAGTGCTCAAGTTCTGAGTTCTTATTTCAATGGTCTCAAGACAAGGCAGCCCTTGCAAACCCAACTGCTTCCAATACAAGAAAACATTGACCTCAGGGAATGTCAGAGTCCCGTGAACTGGGAACTAGTCAATATGAAATATCTGTAGTTTTGTTTTTGCTCCTCTCCTGTAGACATGTCTAAGAGTCATCAACATTAAGCACAAAATGTTCATAGTGCCTCGGTTTGTTCTAAGGTAAAAATTGCTATATCGTTATAGCTGTCACAAGCTTGTCAACAAGAAAGTACCTCGAAAGAACAGGAACAAAACGAAAAATTAAATGTGATATGAGCTTTTAGATAAACTATGAACACTAATTACACTCGAAAATATCTGCCTATGAGAGTCTTGACTGAAGGCAGAGGAGAAGGGGACGACAGAGGATAAGATGGTTGG
>NW_011424762.1:0-504 GCF_000754665.1 Bison bison bison
GAAATCGGGGGGCTTCGAAATGTGGAAGCACCCACGATGCCACGTCTGGAATGTCGTCGTGAGACCGGCCTCATCCTGAGGTGCGACCGGAAGGTCGGGAACCCCTTCCAGACAAAGCAGGGGAGTCGACCCTCCTGTCGAGATCAGGAGGGTAGAAGGGGCTCAGAGGAAGTGATGCCAGAAAACCTCGGTGTTCCTCTCCAGGCAGACCGGGATGCCCGGGAAGTTGGTGGGGCGCATCAAGGGTGCCAAGTACCGTTTCGACCTCCAATTCCTAACGTGGGACTTCTCCTGAGACGCTGTAGCGGGAAAGGGCTTCATCTTGCGATGACGGGGGAACCACGTGGTTTTCTCGAGTTGCGGCGGGATTCTCGAGTTACGACCGGGAATTCAGGATGCCTCTTGTGTTGGCCCAGGGAAGTCCAATCTCCATTCGAGTTGCGAAGGAAAGCTGGGGATTGCTCTCGAGTGACTGGCAGGGCCAATAGACCTCATCTAGGCTTG
>NW_011424763.1:0-550 GCF_000754665.1 Bison bison bison
CTACACCTCGAGAAAACCACGTGGTTCCCCCGTCATCGCAAGATGTAGCCCTGTGCCGCTACAGCGTCTCAGGAGAAATCCCACTTTAGGAATTGGAGTTCGAAACGTACTTGTCACCCTTGATGCGATCCACAAAGTGCCCCGACATCCCGGTCTCCCTCGAGAGGAACACCGAGGTTTTCCGGCACCACTTCCTCTGAGCCTCTTCTACCCTCCTGATCTGGACAGGAGGGTCGACTCCTCTGCTTTGTCTAGAAGGGGTTCCCGACCTTCCGGTCGCACCTCAGGATGAGGCCGGTCTCACGACGACATTCCAGACGTGGCCTCGTGGTTGCTTCCACATTCCGAAGCACCCCGATTTCCCGGTCCCCTCTTGATAAGAACCCGATGCCCGGACACCTCTCCGAACTCCACCCTGTGAATGAAGTCAACACGAAGGGGCAGTGACTCGCCCGTGCATCGTACGGGAAAAAAAACCCCAGGTTCCAAATCCAGCTCGACAAGTGGCCTCTCTCCCCGGGGACACCTCGAGAGGCAAGCGGAGTTCCAT
>NW_011424764.1:0-564 GCF_000754665.1 Bison bison bison
ATTTCGAATGGTCTCAAGACAAGGCGAGCCCTTGCAAACCCAACGGCTTCCAATACAAGAAAACTTTGACCTCAGGGAATGTCAGAGTCCCGTGAACTGGGAACTAGTCGAATATGAAATATCTAGTAGTTTTGTTTTTGCTCCTCTACTGTAGACATGTCTAAGAGTCATCAACATGAAGCTACAAAATGTTCATAGTGCCTCGGTTTGTTCTAAGGTAAAAACTGCTATATCGTTATATCTGTCACAAGCTTGTCAACAAGAAAGTACCTCGAAAGAACAGGAACAAAACGAAAAATTAAATGTGATATGAGCTTTTAGAGAAACTATGAACACTAATTACACTCGAAAATATCTGCCTATGAGAGTCTTGATTGAAGGCAGGAGGAGAAGGGGACGACAGAGGCTAAGATGGTTGGATGGCAGTCACTGATTCGATGGACATGAGTTTGAGCAAGCCCCTGGAGTTGGTGAGTGGACAACGGAAGTCCCAAGCGTCCTGCAGGCCACGGGGTCCCAAAGAGTCAGACACGACTGAGCCACTGAACTGAACTGAACATACAA
>NW_011424765.1:0-549 GCF_000754665.1 Bison bison bison
CTCCTGGCGGGGGTGGGGGAGGGCTTCCCCGTTGTCCTCTCGGGGGTCGCCATGGCGGCTGGGGACGCCCATTGCGTGCGCTGCTGGGTCCCCAAGGGTCGGCATCCAGTGGGCGCGGCGGAGGGGTGCGGACCACAGGTCAGGGAACTGGGACTGCGTGGAGCAGGGAACCACGTAGTCCGCCCTCTGTTGGCTACAACCTGGCGGTCGCAGAAAGACCTCGCCTTTGGGCTCAAGGCCTTTACCGCTCCACCCCTTTGCTGAAAGGTCAGAGCCGCGCGGTTTTCCCAAGCAGCCTAGTGTCCGCTGCAAGTCCAAGGGCCAGAACCCTGATCTCTGGCCGGCTGGCCCAGCCCTGCTTCTGGCACTTTGGAGGCCAGCGGGCCTTGACCACCTGCTGGGATGGGAAAGGGAAGGGTCCACGAATTGCACCCTAGAAACTTAGTAGGGTGCATGGGTTTCAAAACCCGGTGGCCACCAGGCAGAAAACAAGGGAGGAGGGCACCTGCTGCCCTTTCATGGCAGCATCTGTGGCTGTCCTGCTGGAGG
>NW_011424766.1:0-509 GCF_000754665.1 Bison bison bison
AAACCCAGTGGAGTCCCGAGAGGCCCCTCCCAACTCCAGTTTCCCTGACTTCTAAGAGCCACCATGAGAAGCCCCCTGAGGTCACCTGCACAAGTCGAGGGAACCCAGGGTTTCCTGCCTCAACCCGAGAAAGACCTCGAGAGACCTTCTTCAACACGTCTCGAGGCCAGGTTCCCCTACCATGACTCGAGAGCAATGACGCGCTCCCCCTCGCCACTCGCATGGAGACCCGACTTCCCTGGCGCCCCACGAGAGGCTCACTGACCTCGCCGTCGTACCTCGTGAGAAACCGCACCCTGGGGCCGCCGCTCGAGAACCACCCCGAGACTCCCCCGTCATCGCGGAGATGAAGGGCCTTCGCTCCTGCATGGCCTAGAGGCCAACCTCGCGACCTCTCTCCAAACGCCTCAGGAGGCTTGACTCCCTTTAGCCACCCAGTGAGCTCCAAGAGATACCCAGTCCGACTCGAGAGCAGAGCGGGTTCTTGCTTCCACTCGAGATGAATGCCT
>NW_011424767.1:0-671 GCF_000754665.1 Bison bison bison
GAGTGGTTGACCTCACTCACCAACTTTATTGTGAAGAAAGCAACCTGATTCATACTAATTATTACATGTATTACTGACAAGTCTAACTTTAACACCATTACTATAATTCCAGGGAGGACAATAACAAAAAAAAATTTTTTTAAAGAAGCTAGACAGAAGCTATCGAGGGCGTACAATTTTGAGCTGGGGGTTACCATATTGACTGCTGACTCATGTCAAAGAATCTTGACAGAGTTTCCTCTAACTGACCCTAGTTTGGGCTAGTTTCTTCTTTCTCTCTGGCTAAACATCTAATTATTGTTCCAAAGTTCTTAGAATACTCTTATTCAGTAGGCTGTCTGTGATCAGTAGGCAGTACTGCCTATTCAGTAGGCAGGTGTGATCACTCACACCTGGGTAAAAATGGGTATTTATAACATAGGGACCCACCTTTCTGAGACCTGCCACCAGAAAATTGAGAAAGAGCAGAAAAAGAACACATTGTTTAGCTAAACTTTTATACTTCTTATGAAATCCTATAGGCCATATACAAATACCAGTATCTCTTCATCAGATGCACAGAAACCTGCCCAAGTGGCTACTCTCATCTTGCTGCTACATTATAGACAGAAATAACTGCTCTTTTTTTACCAGGGGCAGAAGGGATGCAGACTCATTTCTGAAATTATACC
>NW_011424768.1:0-582 GCF_000754665.1 Bison bison bison
GAATTAGAAAATTCTGGTCTGAGACCTTAATTGGTATTTTTTTCTGAAAGTGACTGCCATGTAAATTTTTTAAATAGGTTTTTATTTATTTTTTTTTAGAGTTTTAGATTTACAGAAAAATTGAAAAAGTAGAAAGCCTCCATATATTGGTAGTTCCTCATTGTTAACATCTTGTATCATATGGAACATTTGTTTTAATTATTAAACCCACATTGATACATTTTTATTATTTAAAGTCCACACTTCATTCAGGTTTCCATAGTTTTTATTAATACTTCTCTTCTGTTCCAGGATCCCACCAAGATGCCACATTACATTTAGTTTCGTGTTTTGTCAGGCTCCTCTTAGCAGAATTTCTTTGTTTTTGGTTGACCTTGGCTATTTTGAGAAGTGCGTGTCAAGTGTTTTTATAGAATACCCCCTGTTGGAATTTGTCTGGTGTTTTCCCCATAAGTAGACTGGGGCTCTGGGTTTTGGGGAGGAAGACCACAAAGGTGAAGTACCACTTTCATCACGTCACATCAAGGGCGCATGCTAATCCCATCACAGCAAGGGCGCACACTGTCAGCAGGGTTTATGACT
>NW_011424769.1:0-527 GCF_000754665.1 Bison bison bison
AGTTGCAAAATATCTAGGAAGGACAAAAGGTCTGGTTTTGGGCCCAGAAGAAATGAAATTTTGAATTTTTGTTCCCTTCTGAATGTAGGCAGACAGAGCAGACCAGCAGCTATAGAAATAAATGACTGCTCTATAAGATTGGTCAAACCATATCTTATTTTATAGAAGTAGTTTGGAGAGACCTGTAATGTTTATATACGGGAATTGGGTTACTTGGCAAAGCCAATACCGCAGGAGCAAGGAAACAAACACTTGACAAGGGGGATGTTAACCTCCCTCTTGAGCCTTCTGAAGCCTTTAGTGGCATGCTAACAGTCAAAGGGACGGATAAAATCCGTAGTTCTGTTATTAAGAACCATTTACTCCTCAAGATAATGATTTCCCGCTGTCCTTTTTTTTTTTTTTAACCCATCCGTACTTTTAAGCAATCAATTACCATCTTTTTCCTCCATAACGAAGAAGGAAAAAAAAAAGTGTTTAGTTTGAAGTTACCAAACCACAACATAGAGGTAATAAGATAGGAAAGT
>NW_011424770.1:0-670 GCF_000754665.1 Bison bison bison
CAAGTAAACACTTGACTCTACATTAGCATTAAAAATAATACTTAGGATGTCAGAAAGAGAAAGACAAATATCATATGGTATCACTTACATATGGACTATAAACTATAACACAAATGAACTTATCTGTGAAAACAGAAACGACTCACAGACATAGTGAGCAGACTATGTGATTACCAAGAGAGGAAGGGTGGGAGAGGCACAGATTGGGAGCTGGTGACTAGCAGATGACAAACTATAATGTTAATATATAGAAAAGATTAAAAAAGATCCTACTGTGTAGCACAAGGAACTATATTCATAATTTGTGATAAACAGTAATGGGAAAGGATATGAAAAAAATTGTTCGTGCATGTGTGTGTGTTTACATATGAAGGAAAGGAAAGGTAAAGGAAGGAAAGGAAAGGAAAACTCTTGGCAAGTATGTACAGAAACTGGACCTTGTGTGTTATGGATAGATTTTAAAATGGTGCAACTGCTACAGAAAACAGTCTAAAGCCTCCTCAAAAAATTAAAAATAGAACTACCACATGATTCATCAATTCCACTTCTGAATATAAACTCAAAAGAAGTTAACATGGGGTCTTGAGATATTTGCATAGCCATGCTCAAAGCAGCACTAATCACAACAACTAAGAGGTGGAAGCATCTAAACATCTATCAAATGTGATAC
>NW_011424771.1:0-617 GCF_000754665.1 Bison bison bison
GAAACAAAGGGGAAAAAAAAAAGAAACAAAGGGACAAAAATCAAATCAATAAAATTAGAAATGAAAATGGAGAGATCACAACAGACAACACAGAAGTACAAAGGATCGTAAGAGACTACTATCAGCAATTATATGCCAATAAAATGGACACGTGGAAGAAATGGACAAATTCTTAGAAAAGTACAACTTTCCAAAACTGGACCAGGAAGAAATAGAAAAATCTTAACAGACCCATCACAAGCACAGAAATTGAAACTGTAATCAAAAATCTTCTAGCAAACAAAAGCCCAGGTCCAGACGGCTTCACAGCTGAATTCTACCAAAAATTTAGAGAAGAGCTAACACCTATCCTGCTCAAACTCTTCCAGAAAATTGTAGAGGAAGGTAAACTTCCAAACTCATTCTATGAGGCCACCATCACCCTAATACCAAAACCTGACAAAGATCCCACAAAAGAAGAAAACTACAGGCCAATATCACTGATGAACATAGATGCAAAAATCCTTAACAAAATTCTAGCAATCAAAATCCAACAACACATTAAAAAGATCATACACTGTGACCAAGTGGGCTTTATCCCAGGGATGCAAGGATTCTTCAATATCCGCAAATACAAT
>NW_011424772.1:0-546 GCF_000754665.1 Bison bison bison
AAAAAAGGACAGTATGAATGCATCAATCAAAAAGGTGCTAATTATATAAAGCAAATCTGGTATGATGGAAGGAGAACTTGATTAAAATACATTTCATAGTGAAAACTTAATCTCTTTCAAATCAGATAGAGACCTAACAGAAAAAGACAGAGAGAAATTGAAAAGTATAAGCAACAATAAAATGTATAGCCTATATGTCTCAAATGGAGAATTTAACATTCTCCTGCATTCAACCACAGTATTATCTCACTTGTGGGAGAAATTAAATGAGCATGTAGGAATGACCTGGCCCCTCTCTCTGGCAGTTAAGGCAAGAGGAAGGGAGGCAACAGAGAGAGAGAAAGAGATAGGAGAGGGAGGAGGAAGAGATCAAAGAGGAGAGAGGGAGGAAGGGAAAGAGAACGAAAGAGAAGAAAGTGGAGAGCCACAAGGAGATGGGAGCGAGGATCAGGGTGGATAAGAGGAAGAAAGACAGACATACACACACCATGAGTTAAAACTCTAGTCCCTTTCTCTCTTCAACTTCTGCGTAAGGAATAGTGTGGC
>NW_011424773.1:0-576 GCF_000754665.1 Bison bison bison
CTTCCACATTGCGAAGCACCCCGATTTCCCGGTCCCCTCTTGGTAAGAACCCGATGCCCGGACACCTCTCCGAACTCCACCCTGTGAATGAAGTCAACACGAAGGGGCAGTGACTCGCCCGTGCATCGTCCTCGAAAAGACCCCCCAGGTTCCAAATACCGCTCGACAAGTGGCCTCTCTCTCCGGGGACACCTCGAGAGGCAAGCGGAGTTCCATGCCTCAACACAAGACGAGGCCTGACTCTCCTGTCCCCAGTCTGCAGGGACCCTGCGATCGGAGTCTGAAATCAGAGGAACCCTGAGGTTCCTGCCTCAACTGGAGATGAGGGCCTCTCCCAATGCACCAAACCCCGTGGAGTCCCGAGAGGCCCACCCACCCCACCTCCAGTTTCCCTGACTTCTCAGAGCCACCATGAGAAGCCCCCTGAGGTCACCTGCATAAGTCGAGGGAAGCCAGGGTTTCCTGCCTCAACTCGAGAAAGACCTCGAGAGACCTTCTACAACACGTCTCGAGGCCAGGTTCCCCTACCATGACTCGAGAGCAATGACGCGCTCCCCCTCGCCACTCGCATGGAGA
>NW_011424773.1:3906-4351 GCF_000754665.1 Bison bison bison
AATGGAAGATTGGACTTGCCTGGGCCAACACAAGAGGCATCCTGAATTCCCCGTCGTAACTCGAGAATCCCGCCGTAACTCGAGAAAAACCACGTGGCTCCCCCGTCATCGCAAGATGAAGCCCTTTTCCGCGACAGCGTCTCAGGAGAAGTCCCACGTTAGGAATTGGAGGTCGAAAGGGCACTTGGCACCCTTGATGCGACCCACAAAGTTCCCCGAAATCCCGGTCTCCCTCGAGAGGAACACTGAGGTTTTCCGGCACCACTTCCTCTGAGCCCCTTCTACCCTCCTGATCTGGACAGGAGGGTCGACTCCCCTGCTTTGTCTGGAAGGGGTTCCCGACCTTCCGGTCGCACCTCAGGATGAGGCCGGTCTCACGACGACATTCCAGACGTGGCCTCGTGGGTGGTTCCACATTCCGTAGGACCCCGATTTCCCGGTCCCC
>NW_011424774.1:0-657 GCF_000754665.1 Bison bison bison
CCCAGGAGTCGGCTGTGCCCAAAGGGGCATCGTTTGTTCGTTTTGCTCCTTTGGCACACACGTGGCTTCTCCCTTCTCTTCTCTGGGAAGATGGTGTTGTTTGAAGGGGGTGGGGGTGGGGTGGGGGTGGGGTGGGGTTCGCGGGGCTGGGAGTGGGCCGTTATCCTCCTCGTTCCTGCCGGAATGGGAGTCGGGAGCTCTGGGGCTTGGCCTCCTTCAGTGGCTTTCTCACAACAATGGCCTGGTGCCTTCTGCCATTGAGGGTTGGGCTTCGCTTCGTTTCCCTTCTTTCCGCTACTGGCGGCAAATATGGCCCGTGCTCGTGTTAGCCCGGAGAAGCCAGGTCCCCTCCCGTTGGCATCGTGATGGAGGGAAATGTGGGAGAAGCCCCATCCAGACGTTTCCCAGGCATCTCGACCAGACGGGTGGAAACACGCGGCGGGATAGTGTCGTGGTCTTCGGTTGGGGGGGGTGGGGGTTGGGGGTGGGGACTCGTTCGCCGCCTTTGTTTGGGGCTGGGTTTGGTTCCTTTCTGCTTGCTCGCGTTTCTGCATTCCCGCTGGGTGGGGTGGTGTGGGGGCTTACCGGCCCCTTTGCCCTTATCAGCCTGGCTGTCGGGCTGTAGCCAAGCGACTTCCAAATGCACACCCCCGTCCC
>NW_011424775.1:0-513 GCF_000754665.1 Bison bison bison
AATCTCGCTCTCTCTGTCAAAGAGTTAACTTACAGCTCCAATTCATAAAGTTCCTTGTCATTCTTCCCTTTAACTTCCAGCTGAGTCTCCATCTGGAGCGCGGAACCCACCACGCTTCCTAATTATGCCTGGGCTGCTAAGACCCACTCGAGAAGGTGTCTAGGGTGAGGCACCTTTCGCTATTCGAGAGGGCGCCTGCGGCCTACGTAAGTGGTGCAAACTTCTTGTGTTGAAGTTTGATTGGTCTTCCGCGTAAACCAAGCTACTCAGTCTCTTTTCTCCACCGAATTTTCCTACTGAGCTCTCCTCATACTATTATTCTTGACATCTCTGATTAGCATATAAATAGTCGCCTAGGCCATCTCTCCTTCGAATACCCTGGATCAGTTGGGGCTGGTCCCCGGCAGGTGGCGACCGAACAGGGACCTCGAGGAGCCAATACTCAAAGAGCTGAGCAGACACGAACCACGCAATCAGCAGGCAATAAGCATGGAGCTCAGCAGTGACGAATCA
>NW_011424776.1:0-528 GCF_000754665.1 Bison bison bison
CTCCCTTTCGCTCTGCCCTGCAGGTCGGGCCAACGGGCCGCACCTCTCGTCGCGGGGCGTGCTGTACTTGAGCCGCACGACCCGCGACCGGACTCCAGCCTGCTGACGCCGGCCCCGCCCCCCCGAACACCGCCAACACCAGACCAGCAAGGGCCTGGCCGGGCCCGGGGGCCCGAGGGGCTTCCAGGACCCCCCATTGACCGGGAGGGCGTGCGTGCATGCGTGCGCGCGGGGCCTGGGGGCTGGGCTGAGGGGTGCGGAGGGCTCGGCGCCCTCTCACCCGCGGCCACTCCAGACCCCGGCCGCGCTCGCTGAGCGGGGCCTCCCCCCGATCCCATTCGCTGCTCAGGCCCGCGCGGCCCCGGACGTGTCGGTCTTCGGCGCCCGCCGCCTCCCACCCCGCGGCCCAGGGGCCTCTGAACCTGCTGCGGGCCTAGGCGCAGCGAAACTTGAGCGCCCAACTGCCCGGCACCTGTCCGGTGCCCAAACCCACCCAGAAGCCAGGGAGGCGCGGTCGACCGGAGCGCC
>NW_011424777.1:0-543 GCF_000754665.1 Bison bison bison
AAGGTAACTCTAAACATTTTAGAAATTTAGCCTGACCAGGGAAGAGGCAATGGGGAGAACCTGCAACAGGAAAAAAGAAACACTTTTCTGCCTCTTATTCTCCTAGGCTTTCAATTTACTTGGCAAAATAATCTCTTCAATAATAATCATTTCTTTTCATCAGTTTCTTAGACATGATCAAGCTTATTTCATGTTTACATGTTTTAATATTTCTTTTCAAAGCTTAAGTTGTATTATTAGCAATCTCCTGAAAGTACAAATATAAAAACTAGATATAATGTTCACAGCTGAAATGAAGTTCATACAGTAGTTTATATAAAGAAAAATGACATATAAAGAGTAAAACTCAATCCCTAAATACCTTGGAATTACATTTCATGCTCCTTGACAACAGAAAATTAAATAATGACCTAAACCAAAACAGAGAACCTAAATAACGAGTGGTACAATAAATGATAAAGCCCCTGGTCTCTGTAGTTACATGGGTTTTTCCCCTACCAAATGAAAAAAATCTCCCATGGCCAGTCATTAACATTACGTAAA
>NW_011424778.1:0-541 GCF_000754665.1 Bison bison bison
TTCACAGGGTGGAGTTCGGAGAGGTGTCCGGGCATCGGGTTCTTATCAAGAGGGGACCGGGAAATCGGGGTCCTACGGAATGTGGAACCACCCACGAGGCCACGTCTGGAATGTCTTCGTGAGACCGGCCTCATCCTGAGGTGCGACCGGAAGGTCGGGAACCCCTTCCAGACAAAGCAGGGGAGTCGACCCTCCTGTCCAGATCAGGAGGGGAGAAAGGGCTCAGAGGAGGGGGTGCCGGAAAACCTCAGTGTTCCTCTCGAGGGAGACCGGGATTTCGGGGAACTTTGTGGGTCGCATCAAGGGTGCCAAGTGCCCTTTCGACCTCCAATTCCTAACGTGGGACTTCTCCTGAGACGCTGTAGCGGGAAAGGGCTTCATCTTGCGATGACGGGGGAGCCACGTGGTTTTTCTCGAGTTACGGCGGGATTCTCGAGTTACGACGGGGAATTCAGGCTGCCTCTTGTGTTGGCCCAGCAAGTCCAATCTTCCATTCGAGTTGCGAAGGAAAGCTGGGGATTGCTCTCGCGAGACTGCAGGG
>NW_011424779.1:0-583 GCF_000754665.1 Bison bison bison
GTGAATGAAGTCAACACGAAGGGGCAGTGACTCGCCCGTGCATCGACCGGAAAAAAACCCCCAGGTTCCAAATACAGCTCGACAAGTGGCCTCTCTCCCCGGGGACACCTCGAGAGGCAAGCGGAGTTCCATGCCTCAACCCAAGACGAGGCCTGACTCTCCTGTCCCCAGTCTGACAGGGTACCCTGCGATCGGAGTCCGAAATCAAGAGGAACCCTGAGGTTCCTGCCTCAACTAGGAGATGAGGCCCTCTTCCAATGCACCAAACCCAGGGGAGTCCCGAGAGGCCCCTCCCACCTCCAGTTTCCCTGACTTCTCAGAGCCACCATTGAAGAAGCCCCCTGAGGTCACCTGCACAAATCGAGGGAAGCCAGGGTTTCCCGCCTCAACCCGAGAAAGACCTCGAGAGACCTTCTTCAACACGTCTCGAGGCCAGATTCCCCTACCATGACTCGAGAGCAATGACGCGCTCCCCTCGCCACTCGCATGGAGACCCCGACTTCCCTGGCGCCCCACGAGAGGCTCACTGACCTCGCCGTCGTACTTCGTTGAGAAACCGCACCCTGGGGCCGCCGCTCGAGAA
>NW_011424780.1:0-520 GCF_000754665.1 Bison bison bison
CCCCGAGATCCCGGTCGCCCCTGGAGAGGAACATTGGCTTCTGGACACAAGCCTAGATGAGGTCTATTGGCCCTGCAGTCACTCGAGAGCAATCCCCAGCTTGCCTTCGCAACTCGAATGGAAGATTGGACTTCCCTGGGCCAACACAAGAGGCATCCCGAATTCCCCGTCGTAACTCGAGAATCCCGTCGCAACTCGAGAAAAACCACGTGGTTCCCCCGTCATCGCAAGATGAAGCCCTGTCCCGACTACAGCGTCTCAGGAGAAGTCCCACGTTAGGAATTGGAGGTCGAATCGGTACTTGGCACCCTTGATGACGCCCCCACAAAGTTCCCCGGCATCCCGGTCTCCCTGGAGAGGAACACCGAGGTTTTCCGGCACCACTTCCTCTGAGCCCCTTCTACCCTACCTGATCTCGACAGGAGGTCGACTCCCCTGCTTTGTCTGGAAGGGGTTCCCGACTTCCGGTCGCACCTCAGGATGAGCCGGTCTCGACGACGACATTCCAGACGTGGCCTCG
>NW_011424781.1:0-577 GCF_000754665.1 Bison bison bison
GTTGGCCCAGGGAAGTCCAATCTTCCATTCGAGTTGCGAAGGAAAGCTGGGGATTGCTCTCGAGTGACTGCAGGGCCAACAGACTCATCTAGGCTTGTGTCCAGAAGCCAGTGTTCCTCTCCAGGGGCGAAAGGCATCTCGGGGTTGCATTCCAGACACACCCGGGGAGACAGGCATCCATCTCGAGTGGAAGCAAAGAACCCCGCTCTGCTCTCGAGTCGCGACGGGTATCTCTTGGAGCTCTGGGTGGACTAAAGGGAGTCAAGCCTCCTGAGGCGTTTGGAGAGAGGTCGAAAAAATTGGTCTCTAGGCCATACAGGAGACGAAGGCCCTCAAGTCGCGATGACGGGGGAGGCTCGGGGTTGTTCTCGAGCGGCGGCCCCAATGTGCGGTTTCTCGCGAGGAAGGACGGCGAGGTCAGTGAGCCTCTCAGGGGTCGCCATGGCGGCTGGGAACGCCCATTGCGTGCGCTCCTGGGTCCCCAAGGGTCGGCATCCAGTGGGCGCGGCGGAGGGGTGCGGACCACAGGTCAGGGAACTGGGACTGCGTGGAGCAGGGAACCACGTAGTCCGCCCTC
>NW_011424782.1:0-515 GCF_000754665.1 Bison bison bison
GTAGTTTTTATACCTTAAGTTATGCATAGAGGATAATGGGGGAAGGGGTAGAGTCATGCAGCAAGCCAGGCTTTCTTCCTGCAAACTTAGCATATGCAAAAGTTAGGAGATTTGCATCATCTTCTGGCCCGGAGGCCTGTTAACAATTTAAGACCCTTTCTTCAGAAAACTTATTTTTCTCTAAAGGTGATTGGTCAGGAGCCACCCTCCAAAAGCATTAGATAAAGTTGCATTCCTACAGAGCAAAAGGTGTGGTGGGCTATAACAAGAAAAAGATTAACAAGGGTCCCAGGTTACAAACATTAAAGCTACTAACTTACACCAATTATATTAATCAATACACTGCCAGGGACACAGCAGGTAAGGGATATGGAAACTTAGCAGCAAACATTGGCCCAACAAATGAAAATCCCTTCACCAATACAATTTCTAATCAATCTTTTAACTACTCAAAAGATCTGTGTTTAGACAGTTTAGAACATCTCCTGCCTCTCACAGTTGGGAGCTCTGAACAA
>NW_011424783.1:0-510 GCF_000754665.1 Bison bison bison
AAACCCACTCGAGAAGGTGTATAGGGTGAGGCACCTTCTGCTATTCGAGAGGGCGCCTGCGGCCTACGAAAGCGGTGCAAACTTCTTGTCTTGAAGATTTATTGGTCTCCCGCATAAACCAAGCTACTCAGTCTCTTTTCTCCACCGAATTTTCCTACTGAGCTATCCTCATACTATTATTCTTGATATCTCTGATTAGCATATAAATAGTCGCCTAGGCTATCTCCCCTTCGAATACCCTGAATCAGCTGGGACTGGTCCCCGGCAGGTGGCGCCCGAACAGGGACCTCAGGAGTCAATAATCAAAGAGCTGAGCAGACACAAACCACGCAATCAGCAGGCAATAAGCATGGAGCTCAGCAGTGACGAATCATGCTGATCAACTGGCAGTAATCAAGCAGGTGACCAGGCAGGAATCACGCAGCTCAGCTGACAATTGTCAAGCAAATGAGTCGGCAGGAATCCCGCAGCTCAGCTGGCAATGATCATGCAGATGAGCCGGCAGGAATC
>NW_011424784.1:0-600 GCF_000754665.1 Bison bison bison
GCAAAGAAATAGAGGAAAACAACAGAATGGGAAAGACAAGAGATCTCTTCAAGAAAATTAGAGATACCAAGGGAATATTTCATGCAAAAAAATGGGCTCGATAAAAGGACAGAAATGGTATGGACCTAATGCAAGAATACACAAAAGAACTGTACAAAAAAGACCTTCACGACCCAGATAATCGTGATGGTGTGATCACTCACCTAGAGCCAGACATCCTGGGAAATGTGAAGTCAAGTGGGCCTTAGAAAGCATCACTAAAACAAAGCTAGTGGAGGTGATGGAATTCCAGTTGAGCTATTTCAAATCCTGGAAAATGATGCTGTGAGAGTGCTGCACTCAATATAGACCAGCAAATTTGGAAAACTCAGCAGTGGCCGCCAGGACTAGAAAAGGTCAGTTTTCCATTCCAATCCCAAAGAAAGGTAATAGCCAAAAAATTCTCAAACTACCACACAATTGCACTCATCTCACACACTAGTAAAGTAATGCTCAAAATTCTCCAAGACAGGCTTCAGCAATATGTAGAACTGTGAACTTCTAGATGCTCAAGCTGGTTTAGAAAAGGCAGAGGAACCAGAGATCAAATTGCCAACATCT
>NW_011424785.1:0-580 GCF_000754665.1 Bison bison bison
GTCTTTTCCAGCAATGTTAAGAGACATCTGTTCCTGTGTCTAATAGCCCTGACATTTTATTTTCTTGAATTAAAAGATCTTTTAAAGGCCTTGGAGCTGTAATTTCCTGCACCCAAAAGGCTAGATCACTAAATCTAAATGCTCTGTGTCTCTTAGCTTGAGAAGTCGAGGTTTTTCTTGTCTAATAGTAAGGTAAAAGCAAAAACTGTGTTACTCTTTGACCTTTATTAATTTGCACAGTTTTGGTAGGCAGCGAGATCAAAACTTTAATTTCTCCAATATAATCAGAATCTACTACACCATACACCACCCAAATTCCTTGAAAAGAAAGCGAGCTACGCCCCCAAGACAAATCTTACAATGTCCTCAGGTAGGGGCCAGCCACTCCCGTTGGAATTGGAGTAACCTCGTCAAGGGTTAATATTGTTGCTAAATCCCCTTACCGTTTGGCTTTTCTCTTAGCCTGGGTGAGACCCCCCCTGAGGGGGTTTTCTCCAAGGAGCACGCTCTGCATATTGTGCATGCAGTCTGTTTTAAAAGCTCCACTGTTTAAAAAACTTTTTTATCTTTTTTCAGGCTT
>NW_011424786.1:0-582 GCF_000754665.1 Bison bison bison
GTTCAGTCTTGGAAGATTGAACTTTTCTAAGAATTTGCCCATTTCTTCCAGATTATCCATTTTAGGTTATGCCATATAGTTGCTCAGAAGTCTCCTATAATCCTTTGTATTTCTGCGTTGTCTGTTGTAACCTCTCCTTTTTCATTTTCTTATTTTGTTGATTTGATTCTTCTCTCTTTTTTCTTGATGAGTCTGGCAAAAAGGTTTGTCAATTTTGTTTATCTTCTCAGAGAACCAGCTTTTATTTTTATTAATCTTTACGATTGTTTCTTTTCATTTCTTTTTCATTTATTTCTGCTGTGATCTTTATGGTTTGTTCCTTCTGCTAATTTGGGGGGGTTTTTTTTCTTCTTTTTCCCAGTTGTTTTAGGTATAAAGTTAGGTTGTCTATTCAATGTTTTTGTTCTTGAGGTAGGACTGTATTGCTATAAATTCCCCTCTTAGAACTGCTTTTGCTGCATCCCATAGGTTTTGAGTTGTGTTTTCATTGTCATTTTGTTCTAGGAAATTTTTTAATTCTCTTTTGATTTCCTAGTAACCTGTTCATAATTTAGACACATATTGTTTAATCTCACAGTGCAG
>NW_011424787.1:0-639 GCF_000754665.1 Bison bison bison
TGGGTGTTAAGTTCTAAAAGGTCTTAGTAGGTCTTCAATAGAACCGTTCAGCTTCAGCTTCTTCAGCGTTACTGGTTGGGGCATAGACTTGGATTACTGTGATATTGAATGGTTTGCCTTGGAAATGAACAGAGATCATTCTGTCGTTTTTGAGATTGCATCCAAGTACTGCATTTTGGACTCTTTTGTTGACCATGATGGCCACTCCATTTCTTCTGAGGGATTCCTGCCTGCAGTAGTAGATATAATGGTCTTATGAGTTAAATTCACCCTTTCCAGTCCATTTTAGTTCGCTGATTCCTAGAATGTCAACATTCATTCTTGCCATCTCTTGTTTGACCACTTCCAGTTTGCCCTGATTCATGGACCTGACATTCCAGGTTCCTATGCAATATTGCTCTTTACAGCATTGGACCTTGGTTCTATCACCAGTCACATCCACAGCTGGGTATTGTTTTTGCTTTTGCTCCATCCCTTCATTCTTTGTGGAGTTATTTCTCCACTGATCTCCAGTAGCATATTGGGCACCTACTGACTTGGGGAGTTTCTCTTTCAGTATCCTATCATTTTGCCTTTTCATACTGTTCATGGAGTTCTCAGGCAAGAATACTGAAGTGGTTTGCCATTCCCTTCTCCAGT
>NW_011424788.1:0-551 GCF_000754665.1 Bison bison bison
TCAAGTGCAAATGGAACATTATCTTAAGACAGATCACATCCAAGGTCACGTCTAACCTTGGTAAACTTCAAAAATTGTAATATTTTCAAGCATATTTTCTGATCACAATGTTGTTAGATCAGATATCAACTACAGGAGAAAAACATAGAGGAAACACAAATAATTTGGAGGCTTAACAGCTGCTGCTGCTAAGTCACTTCAGTCGTGTCTGATTCCGTGCGACCCCATAGACGGCAGCCCACCAGGCTTCCCCGTCCCTGGGATTCTCCAGGCAAGAACACTGGAGTGGGTTGCCATTTCCTTCTCCAATGCATGAAAGTGAGAAGTGAAAGTGAAGTCGCTCAGTCGTGTCCGACTCTTAGCAATGCCATGGACTGCAGCCTTCCAGGCTCCTCCGTCCATGGGATTTTCCAGGCAAGAGTACTGGAGTGGGGTGTCATTGCCTTCTCCAAAACAGAAGAAAATTCAAATTTGAATTCAATAAAATTCAGAGATTTTATGAAAAAAAAACACTCTGCCAAAGTAGTCATAGATGGAACATACCTCAACAT
>NW_011424789.1:0-709 GCF_000754665.1 Bison bison bison
ATGTGGAAGGTTATGTCAGACACAAATTTTTCTCACCTTCTCAAGATACGCTATCTAAAATTGATGTAACAAAATATGGAGACTAAGCATATTCTTTAAAATTATAGATAACCACCAGAAGAACCAAAATACTGTAACTGGAAAAACTTAGCAATGGATAGATAAAGAAATATGAACTAAATTTATCACCTCTCAGTAGATACTGTCTAAAGTTGATGAACAAGAGGTGGAAGAACTAACGTAAGTTTCAGAGGTATGGTAATAACTAGCAGCAGAATTAAAAAACGTTTAAAAGTGGGGAGCTGAATTAGATACGGGGAGTAGGAGAATGAGGTCAGGTGGAGAACTTTTCATTCAGCACAACTCTGTACTGTTTGGTTTTTTTTAAAAAAACTTGCATATGTATTAATTTTACACATTAAAAGTGAAAAAAGCAAGACATTTCTGCAGCTGCAACTCTTGGCACCACTTCCCTCCGCAGCTGCAGTCTTTCTCCTTACACTAACGATCAGTCAGATCCTGCCGAGACAGGAAGGAGGGAAAAAGCAAAGTTTCTGCCCTGAAGTTTAGGTTTAGGTTTTTCTTTTTTGGCTTATGCTTGTGTTTTATCTTTTCAATGGCCCACCTTTTGGAATACTAACTTTTGAATTTAATCTGTGATATCTAGAATCTCCTTAAAGTCTTACTAAACTTTTGTATCCTTCTGTTC
>NW_011424790.1:0-546 GCF_000754665.1 Bison bison bison
GCTGCAACTGTTGACTTCAATCCCCTCGAGGGAGTTCAGGGTGGACTGAGGCACTCTGCTCCAGGAAAATCTGGTGGGACAGGTCTTTAGAGTTAGGTGTTTTCAGGAACTGCTTTCATGATCCCAATCCTTGTATCTCTTCATATCTAGAAAAGCACTAAACCACTAAATGATGACTTCAGTTCCTCACGACCGGCAGAAAACGTTTTGTAAAGTAAGTGCTTGATTGCACTGAACTCCCCCTTCACCAAAATCAGACTGACCTTCCCCACTGTCTCTTTGGAGCAGTTTCTGAGTTATCTGAGGTGCTGTCTCCTGGGCTGCTGTCCTCATTTTGCCCCAAATAAACTTAATTCACATCTCTCAAATTGTGCATCTGTTTTAGCTGACAGTGTTCATTTTTCAAAGCAAAGAGCAACTAAGAAGATACGGCATTTCCTCTTTAACTGTGATAGGCACATCCATCACTTTTTCTTTCCAAGAGCCTTGTTCAAGACACACAAAAAATGAATTTCATAGTGTGGAAATCTCACAGAAGCACCTGAA
>NW_011424791.1:0-573 GCF_000754665.1 Bison bison bison
GACCTTCCGGCCACACCTCAGGATGAGGTCGGTCTCACGACGACATTCCAGACGTGGCCTCGTGGGTGGTTCCACATTCCGAAGGACCCCGTTTTCCCGGTCCCCTCTTGATAAGAACCCGATGCCCGGACACCTCTTCGAACTCCACCCTGTGAATGAAGTCAACACGAAGGTGTAGTGACTCGCCCTTGCATCGTCGGCAAAAAAACCCCCCGGTTCCAAACATCGCTCGACAAGTGGCCTGTCTCCCCGGGAACACCTCGAGAGGCAAGCGGATTTCCATGCCTCAACACAGGACGAGGCCTGACTCTCCTTTCCCAAGTCTGCAGGGACCCTGGGATCGGAGTCTGAAATCAGAGGAACCCTGAGGTTCCTGCCTCAACTGGAGATGAGGCCCTCTTCCAATGCACCTAACCCAGTGGAGTGCCGAGAGGCCCTTCCCACCTCCAGTTTCCCTGACTTCTCAGAGCCACCATGAGAAGCCCCCCTGAGGTCACCTGCCCAAGTCGAGGGACCCCAGGGTGTCCTGCCTCAACCCCGAGAAAGACCTCGAGAGACCTTCCACACGTCTCG
>NW_011424792.1:0-594 GCF_000754665.1 Bison bison bison
CTTGGTGGTACGTTCACTGAATCTTCACGTACTGTTAGGAGTTCAGTTAAAATAGATAAAGACACTACTGACAGGATAAAAAGGCTAGAGAAAGGTGAGGACTGGACACAGAGACACATACAGAGGGATGACTGTGGAGATACACAAAGAAAATACCATGTGAAGATGGAGGATTGGAGTGACACGTCCACAAGCTAAGGAATATCTGTGGCTAGCAGAAGCTAGAAAGGAGGCATGGACCAGATTCTTCCCTCCTGCCTTCAGAGGGATTGAGCATGGCCCTACTGATACCTTGATGTGGTACTTCTGGCTTCTAGAACTGAAACAATAAATCTCTTAAACAAACAACAACAACAAAAAATAACTATATGAAGTATGCAGGCTCATACAGTAGTGGTGTGACATGTCCTGCAGAAGTAGTCGGGACATAAATGACACTTCAAATTATTCAAGGGACTCCCAAATTTTTTACTCCCTGTAGGTGAAAGGGTGTAGGTGAATGATATCAAGCAAGAGAATTACATAGTAAAAAGCATATTTATTATGTATTTATGTACATATGTATTTACTTACAATTTTTCTAGTTTATCAAGG
>NW_011424793.1:0-894 GCF_000754665.1 Bison bison bison
ATTGAAGAATATGCTTTTCAGGTTTTGTCTGAGGATCTTGTGATAAAAAGGCTATGCTACACAAATTCTGTCTCTGAAACAGATGAGCCGAATGATTTTCTTTCACATTTCCACAAAAACTTTGGAGTATAGTTGCAAATTATCAGCTGGAATCTATTAGGTGGGATGAGAGTGGTGTATGTATAGTGATCAGTGAAGAACTTTTGAAAAAGGTCTTGAAAAGAAAGGAGCCTTTCAGAATATTTGAAACCAACAGTATGAAAAGTTTAGTTTGACAGCTTAACCTTTATGGGTTTAATAAAAAGCAACAAACTTTTCAAAAGATACTGCTTCACAAGCGGACTTTCTGGAAGAAAACATCTCTCTTTTGAGCAAGGTATTCCAAAATTTCACTTATTAGCAATACATAAGATTAAATCATGTGACCTAGAAAGCATGTTCACATATGTAGCTAAAACGAATTTGAAATTGAGATAGGGAGGAGGAGCCAAGATGGCGGAGGAGTAGGACAGGGAGAATACTTTCTCCCCCACAAATTCATCAAAAGAGCATTTAAACGTCGAGTAAATTCCACAAAACAACTTCTGAATGCCGGCAGAGGACATCAGGCACCCAGAAAAGCAATCCAACTCTTTGAAATGAGGTAGGAAAAAATATAAAAGACAAAAAAAGAGACAAAAGAGGAGGACGGAGTTCGTCCCGGGAAGGAGTCTTAAAAGAGAGAAGTTTCCAAACACCAGGAAACCTTCTCACTGCCGAATCTGTGCCGAGCTTTGGAAGCACAGAGGGCAACATAACAGGAAGAAAAAATAAATAAACAATTAAAACTCGAAGATTGCGAGTCCTATGGTAACTCCCCCAGTGGAGAAGCAGCGTAGACGCCTGCACGCGCCA
>NW_011424794.1:0-536 GCF_000754665.1 Bison bison bison
TTTTGTCCAAAATACATTTAAGAGTAATAAAAACATGCCTTTTAAACATGATAATTATTACAATTTTTTTCATCTCTGGAAGACAATGCTTATATTGTCATGCGAACGTTGGTACATGAAGTGGTAGTTTTGTTTTAATGCTTTATGTGCTAAATATAATAATAATGAGAAGATGGTACATAGTTTAATAGAGTGTAGAGAGGACATTTCACTATATGGAAAACCATGTAAACAAGCAAACAAGCATTGGAGTACCATTTTTTAAAAAATAAGACAGATGTTTCAGACAAGAATCTGTGCAAAGAATGTGGTAGACCATCTTGTTTTAGTCATTTATTGATGTTGTTCAAACGGGTAAATATATATAGGAAAAAATAGAATAAACTTGGAAATTTGAGATTTAACAAGAAAAAAATCTTAGTTATAGAACCAGTCACTAACACTTGCTGATGGATGTTGTCAAACCATCCCTTCTTTTCTCCTAAATGTTTGTATGTGTTTCAAGTATTTTTGTTTTCCCAATTAAAACTGGAAAC
>NW_011424795.1:0-534 GCF_000754665.1 Bison bison bison
AAACTGATATCATCAATCTGTGAGCAAATTGCAAGCCTGGATTCATGTTAATGCTCTTTGTCTTGTACAACTTGGAATGTTGTCAAGCCTGGGGCTTGGTTGGCCAGCCCCGCTCCAGGGGCTCAACAATCTCAAGATTCATCTCCCATCTTATCTGTGGTGCTGCAAGTCTTGCACTCACAGCAGACAGTCACTCCCGGTCACTCACAGTCAGGGCAGTGTCCAGGCAGGTTAGAAGCAAGGCCAGAGGCCTGTGTTGCTTTGTCTCTGAAGCCTAAACAAGACTATCTATTTTACTTCCCTAACATGGGGGTAGCAATAAGTGCTTTAAAAAAGCTATGCAGGAGATTCTGATGTAGCCAGTGTCTGACAGCCACTACCTTAGAATACTTATCTGCCAGTTTCTTGTGGCTTCTTTTCTTCCAGGCAGTGTTAGGTAGAGCCCAGGGTTTGGAATCGGAGTCCTTGGTGCCATATTGTGACCTCAGCATATCATCTGTGACATCTTGGGCCAATTGACCAACCTCTAACTCT
>NW_011424796.1:0-564 GCF_000754665.1 Bison bison bison
GAAAGAGGAGAGGAAAAAGTTGGCTTAAAGCTCAACATTCAGAAAACGAAGATCATGGCATCCAGTCCCATCACTTCATGGGAAATAGATGCGGAAACAGTGGAAACAGTGTCAGACTTTATTTTTTGGGGTCCAAAATCACTGCGGATGGTGATTGTAGCCATGAAATTAAAAGATGCTTACTCCTTGGAAAGAAAGTTATGACCAACCTAGATAGCATATTCAAAAGCAGAGACATTACTTTGCCAACAAAGGTCCGTCTAGTCAAGGCTATTGTTTTTCCAGTAGTCATGGATGGATGTGAGAGTTGGACTGTGAAGAAGGCTGAGTGCTGAAGAATTGATGCTTTTGAACTGTGGTGTTGGAGAAGACTCTTGAGAGTCCCTTGGACTGCAAGGAGATCCAACCAGTCCATCCTAAAGGAGATCAGTCCTGGGTGTTCTTTGGAAGGAATGATGCTAAAGCTGAAGCTCCAGTACTTTGGCCACCTCATGTGAAGAGTTGACTCATTAGAAAGACTCTGATGCTGGGAGGGATTGGGGGGCAGGAGGAGAAGGGGACAAC
>NW_011424797.1:0-510 GCF_000754665.1 Bison bison bison
TTTTTTAGCATTGAACAAACCTGGCCAGAATAGTCTTGACTAAAGCAGGTGATAATCGGCTTTTTTCCCAATAGGAAATGAAAAATCTTCTCCATTTCAACCTGTTTACGTTGCTTTTTTGTAGATATACTTTATCAGAGTAAGTTCCATTCTATTCCTAGTTTGCTGTCTTGAATATCGATTAATTTTCATCAAACACTTATATTGCATCAATTGTGATGATCATAGAATTGTTTTCCCTCCATTTTTCTATTAATGTGGTGAAATGCATTGGTAACCTCATACATGTAAACCACCCTTGCACTTCTAGGGTTAAAAAAATTGGATCAACATATTCTTTAGGTGTAATCTACATGTTAATGCATATACATACATATATATACCCACACATAAAAAATTCATAAAAGCCTTTGGTCTTCTTTTGAATAAATGGGTTTACAAAATGTGCCACCCAAATCTCATACGGTGTCCCTGATGAAAATCATTGACAGAGAAACATTTTTAAAAACT
>NW_011424798.1:0-805 GCF_000754665.1 Bison bison bison
AAGAGATACCCGTCGCGACTC
The DNA here is from genome assembly GCF_000754665.1 of Bison bison bison. Classification (NCBI taxonomy): domain Eukaryota; kingdom Metazoa; phylum Chordata; class Mammalia; order Artiodactyla; family Bovidae; genus Bison; species Bison bison. Next base: position 22 of record NW_011424798.1, read on the forward strand.
GAGAGCAGAGCGGGGTTCTTTGCTTCCACTCGAGATGAATGCCTGTCTCCCCGGGTGCGTCTGGAATGCAACCCAGAGATCCCGGTCGCCCCTGGAGAGGAACATTGTCTTCTGGACACAAGCCTAGATGAGGTCTATTGGCCCTGCAGTCACTCGAGAGCAATCCCCAGCTTTCCTTCGCAACTCGAATGGAAGATTGGACTTCCCTGGGCCAACACAAGAGGCATCCCGAATTCCCCGCCGTAACTCGAGAATCCCGCCGCAACTCGAGAAAACCACGTGGTTCCCCGGCATCGCAAGATGAAGCCCTTTCCCGCTACAGCGTCTCAGGAGAAGTCCCACGTTAGGAATTGGAGGTCGAAACGGTACTTGGCACCCTTGATGCGCCCCCACCAAGTTCCCCGGCATCCCGGTCTCCCTGGAGAGGAACACCGAGGTTTTCCGGCACCACTTCCTCTGAGCCCCTTCTACCCTCCTGATCTCCACAGGAGGGTCGACTCCCCTGCTTTGTCTGGAAGGGGTTCCCGACCTTCCGGTCGCACCTCAGGATGAGGCCGGTCTCACGACGACATTCCAGACGTGGCCTCTTGGGTGCTTCCACACTGCGAAGCACCCCGATTTCCCGGTCCCCTCTTGGTAAGAACCCGATGCCCGGACACCTCTACGAACTCCACCCTGTGAATGAAGTCAACACGAAGGGGCAGTGACTCGCCCGTGCATCGTCCGGAAAAAACCCCCAGGTTCCAAATACCGCTCGACAAGTGGCCTCTCTCCCCGGGGACAC
>NW_011424799.1:0-624 GCF_000754665.1 Bison bison bison
AGACCTTTCTTTGATACAGTTCTCTTATACTCTTGCCAGCACTTCATCACATTTTCTGCTTCTGCTAGGCTCATACCACTTCTGTCCTTGATTGTGCCCATGTTTGCAAGAAATATTCCCTTTGTGTCTAAGTTCCTTGGCAAGATTTCTAGTCTTTCCTATTCTATTGTTTCCTCTATTTTTACTGGCCTTATACACACACAATATCATATCCCCATTCAGTGTTTACGTTCAGATATGCTTCAAGTGTTTTTTAATCCACTCCAGAAGAATTTAGTGTGATAGTTTATCAACATCCATTTTTTCTGTATTGTGACATGTTTTGAGCCTCCTTCATTCCCTCCAGGTAAACACACCCTATAAATTATCATCATTCATTGATGCTGTGCTATTACAGACTTGAAGTGTCCATTTGTCTGATTGAGTCAAACACTCCCTGTAGTTTACCACTATCCAGTGTTGCAGTACTGGGGCATGCCTCATGTACTTCGTTATCCTCTCCAAATAAATATGGTCAGTAGCTTATCACAATTACTGTTTCGGTTCTATGATGAGTTTCAAGTCCTTCTTTAATTCATTCTAGATAAAACACATTCAGAAGTTTACCATGGTCCCAAGTTTTAC
>NW_011424800.1:0-567 GCF_000754665.1 Bison bison bison
TTAACCATGTCTTCCTTGTGGCTTAGAGAGCCGTCGGAGGGTCTCTAAGGGGGAAAGGAAGCCTTACACAGCCTGGTTTTGGGAGGGAGGGAACACAGTACTTCCGGGCAATCTGTGAGGTCAAAACTGCCTTCTGCGCTCTGGGAGCTCACAGGACCCTCGTGGCCACTCAGACCTACATGGTGCATCGGTGAGAGGTCCCAACAGCCCCGCACAGACTGGATGGTAAGACGAGAACCAGACAGAGAGCGAGACCAAGGACTTGCCTTTCCATTGGCGCTTGGCATGTTTCTGCTCATGATGTACATCAAGCACCCTGTCCGTTAGTATCTTTTCCTGGTTATTCTCCTCTGAAAGAATCATCTGCTAAAACCAAAAAATTGAATCAGAGTAAAGAAATAAGTAAAGACAGCAAAACTCCACCTGGAAAACTCAACTCTAAACTGAAAACACAACATAAAAAGAAATACATGGTGATGCTATCCATCCCGAATACCACCAGGTGATTAGAGTCAGAATTTGCTTCTACTGGACAAAGGGGTACTTAAGAGATCCTGCAACTCTGAG
>NW_011424801.1:0-527 GCF_000754665.1 Bison bison bison
ATTTTCACTATATTGATTCTTCCAATCCATGAACATGGTATATTTCTCCATCTATTAGTGTCCTCTTTGATTTCTTTCACCAGTGTTTTATAGTTTTCTATATATAGGTCTTTAGTTTCTTTAGGTAGATATATTCCTAAGTATTTTATTCTTTCTGTTGCAATGGTGAATTGTTTCCTTAATTTCTCTTTCAGTTTTCTCATTATTAGTGTATAGGAATGCAAGGGATTTTTGTGTGTTGATTTTATATCCTGCAACTTTACTATAATCATTGATTAGTTCTAGTAATTTTCTGGTGGAGTCTTTAGGGTTTTCTATGTAAAGGATCATGTCATCTGCAAATAGTGAGAGTTTTACTTCTTCTTTTCCAATTTGGATTCCTTTTATTTCTTTTTCTGCTCTGATTGCTGTGGCCAGAACTTCCAAAAACTATGTTGAATAGTAATGGTGAAAGTGGGCACCCTTGTCTTGTTCCTGACTTTAGAGGAAATGCTTTCAATTTTTCACCATTGAGGATAATGTTTGCT
>NW_011424802.1:0-804 GCF_000754665.1 Bison bison bison
AAGTGATGGGGCTGGATGCTATGATCTTCATTTTTGAATGTTGAGTTTTATGCCAGCTTTTTCACTCTCCCCTTTCACTTTCACTAAGAGGCTCTTTAGTTTCAGCCCCTGGAGGCATTTCTTATTCCCCTTTCTGTCTTTTCTCCACCACGAGGGTCCCCATTTATAGTTTTTAACAACATAGTTTAACAACAGATTCCTTCAATACATTCTATCCCTTTTCCCTCTTATATATATATTGTAACCGATCCGTCCTTCAGTTCACTGATCGTCTCTTCAGCTACATCCAATCTGATGTTAAGCCCAGAGACTGAGTTCTTAAATTCAGTCACTGTTATGTAAAGTTCTAGATTGGTTTTGATTCTCAGAAATTTTTCCTTTGTCAAGTATATTTTTGAACAGGTGACATTTGCATCTGATACCTCTAGCATACCTCTGATACGCTGATATATATCTCATACCTCTGGATCTGATTCAGTTCTTTTTTCTCTTTGGTCCTGTTTTGTTGTTTACACCCTCTTTTTGCTTTCTTTGGTTTGCATGTTGGACATTTATGTTTGGAAAACCCTAGAGGTTCTGAGTGATGCTGCCTTCTCCAGAGTTTCCTCTGACGCAGACCTCCAGTGGGGACAGAGCTGTCTGTTCACTCAGGGCCTGAGGGACTTGAGGCTTGGGGGTCCTTTTAAGCTCAGTCTCAGCAGCCTTCACCCACCTTCCCCCCTGACCCCAGGGACGAGCTTTCCAGGTCTCCAGTGTCTGGAAGCCTGGGGTGCCTCCCAGGGCCCCGCGTTCTCGGCAGGTCCT
>NW_011424803.1:0-554 GCF_000754665.1 Bison bison bison
AGGAAGGAGGCTCGGCATATGCAAATGCGGGTTCGAGCCTCAGGACTCCACCCGGATATTCTCGAGCATCTCCCCCCCAAAAAACCCAGAGTCTGCCTACTTTATTGCTTTGTGCTCTCACCTCTGATTTTAATGGGGCCTGTCCCCCACCACCATTCCACTCTCTCTGTCAAAGAATTAACTTACAGCTCCAATTCATAAAGTTCCTTGTCATTCTTCCCTTTCACTTCCAGCTGAGTCTCCATCTGGAGAACGGAACCCACCACGCTTACTAATTATGCCTGGGCTGCTAAGAACCACTCGAGAAGGTGTCTCGGTTGAGGCACCTTCCTCTATTCGAGAAGGCGCCTGTGGCCTACGTAAGTGGTGCACACTTCTTGTCTTGAATTTTTATGGTCTCCTGCGTAAACCAAGCTCCTCAGTCTCTTTTCTCCACCGAATTTTCCTACTGAGCTCTCCTAATTCTATTATTCTTGATGTCTCTGATGAGCATATAAATAGTCGCCTAGGTCATCTATCCTTCGAAAACCCTCGGTCAGCTGGGGCTGGTCCCC
>NW_011424804.1:0-576 GCF_000754665.1 Bison bison bison
AGAGAAGATCCTTTAGCATTTGTTGGAGAGCTGGTTTGGTGGTGCTGAATTCTCTCAGCTTTTGCTTCTCTGTAAAGCTTTTGATTTCTCCTTCATATTTGAATGAGATCCTTGCTGGGTACAGTAATTTGGGCTGTAGGTTATTTTCTTTCATCACTTTAAGTATGTCTTGCCATTCCCTCCTGGCTTGAAGAGTTTCTATTGAAAGATCAGCTGTTATCCTTGTGGGAATCCACTTGTGTGTTATTTGTTGTTTTTCCTTTGTTGCTTTTAATATTTGTTTTTTTGTGTTTGATCTTAGTTAATTTGATTACTATCTGGCTTGGGGTGTTTCACCTTGGGTTTATCCTGTTTTGGACTCTCTGGGTTTTTTGGACTTGGGTGATTATTTCCTTCCCCATTTTAGGGAAGTTTTCAACTATTATCTCCTCAAGTATTTTCTCATGGTCTTTCTTTTTGTCTTCTTCTTCTGGGACTCCTATGATTCGAATGTTGGGACATTTAACATTGTCCCAGAGGTCTCTGAGATTGTCCTCATTTCTTTTAATTTATTTTTCTTTTTTCCTCTCTGATTCA
>NW_011424805.1:0-515 GCF_000754665.1 Bison bison bison
AACTTTAAAGGGACAAATAATAAAGCCAGTCTTTGTTCTCTCATCTTTCCCCAAATGTGTGACCTCTGGAGCCAAAAGTACACCCTGATCTTTAAGTTTACTTTCAGACAGCAATGAAGGAATGAGTTTATCCCTCAGTTAGATGCTAAAGGTGGAGCTAGGTAAAAAAAAGTAAAACAAGATGCAGAGAAGCTGATACAGACCATTGTAGAAGAGACTCATAAACGGGAGCTGGAAAGAACCCAGAGGAAAATGTCTTAAATGCATGTCCTACGTGTAGTGCATTGGTATCAGCAGTCCAGCGTTGTGACTGGAACAGTCACGATCAGGACCATAAAGGAGGTCCCCTTGCAGCCTGGGCTCTGCACAGACCGCTGTCCTGAATTGAGGCCTGTGTCACCCACCTCCTTGCAGTGACCTTCCGCATGCCGCCGGGCCGAAAGGACTGCAGAAGTTCAGGGCAAGGCTGACTTCGAGCCCAGAGCTGCAGTGATCGCTCCTTGACAAGCTGAACT
>NW_011424806.1:0-800 GCF_000754665.1 Bison bison bison
CCAAAGAAGACATACAGATGGCTAACAAACACATGAAAAGATGCTCAACATCACTCATTATCAGAGAAATGCAAATCAAAATCACAATGAGGTACCATTTCACGCCAGTCAGAATGGCTACAATCCAAAAGTCTACAAATAATAAATGCTGGAGAGGGTGTGGAGAAAAGGGAACCCTCTTACACTGTTGGTGGGAATGCAAACTAGTACAGCCACTATGGAGAACAGTGTGGAGATTCCTTAAAAAACTGGAAATAGAACTGCCTTATGACCCAGCAATCCCACTGCTGGGCATACACACTGAGGAAACCAGAAGGGAAAGAGACACGTGTACCCCAATGTTCATCGCAGCACTGTTTATAATAGCCAGGACATGGAAGCAACCTAGATGTCCATCAGCAGATGAATGGATAAGAAAGCCGTGGTACATATACCCAATGGAGTAATTACTCAGCTATTAAAAAGAATACATCTGAATCAGTTCTAATGAGGTGGATGAAACTGGAGCCTATTATACAGAGTGAAGTAAGCCAGAAAGAAAACACCAATACAGTATACTAACGCATATATATGGAATTTAGAAAGATGGTAACAATAACCCTGTATACGAGACAGCAAAAGAGACAGTGATGTATAGAACAGTCTTTTGGAGTCTGTGGGAGAGGGAGAGGGTGGGAAGATTTGGGAGAATGGCATTGAAATATGTATAATATCATATATGAAACGAGTCGCCAGTCCAGGTTCGATGCATGATACTGGATGTTTGGGGCTGGTGCACTGGGACGACCCAGAGGGATGGT
>NW_011424807.1:0-502 GCF_000754665.1 Bison bison bison
CTCCTGAAGCACGTGATCAGTGCATGATAGCCACGTGATCAGCGCCTCTCAGTCACGTGATTAGCGCCCCTCAGTCACGTGATCAGCGCCTCTCAGTCACGTGATCAGTGCATGCTCAGTCACGTGATCAGTGCTTCTCAGTCACGTGATCAGTGCCTTCAGTCACGTGATCAGTGCCTCTCAGTCAACGTGATCAGTGCATGCTCAGTCACGTGATCAGTGCATGCTCAGCCACGTGATCAGGGCCTGCTCAGTCACGTGATCAGGGTCTGCTGAATCAAAGGGTAGCGCTTGCTCAGCTGCATGCTATCCCTGCTCAGCTGCCTGACTCGTGCCTGATCAGCTGTGTGATTAGTCCCTGCTCAGCTGCGTGATTAGTGCCTGCTCAAGACCGGGTTAGGAGCCGGCTGAATGACGTGATTAGAGTCTGCTTAGCCACTTCATTACAGTCTGCTCAGCTCCATGATTATTGCCTGCTAAGCTGCGTGATTCCTGCCTGCTC
>NW_011424808.1:0-608 GCF_000754665.1 Bison bison bison
CTTGGTTCTGCCACTTACCATATACGTGACTCCAGGTGAGTCATTTCGCTAGCCTTGGCCTCAGATTCTCCCATGTTACATGGATAGCTGTGTGTTTTCAGGTCCCTTCAGCTTCTGAGATTTTCCAGGTGTTATAACAACATCACCTGAGTGTTCAGTAGACATGAGGTTGGACCCCATGGCAAAGGGGAAAAGAGGTATCAGAGCTGAGTCTCTCCCAGGCAACTGAACACAAATGTTTAAGTTTGAGGAGAGGTGGTGGAGGGTTATTTTGGAGCCCTCAATTATTTGAGAATTTCATCCTCTCAAACATCACTCAGAGATGTACAAAAAAAAGGACAGCTGACTTGATCTTCCTGTCCAGTTTTCAGGGTGAACTCAGCTTCCCAAGTAAAACAAACTCTCATCCTGAAATCTACAGGTTTATTTGGCTACTGTGTTTTGTCCTGTTAGTTTATAGGCTCCTTGAAGCAGGAACTGGTTATCTAATAGAACCTTCATGTTGTGGGGCATGGCTTAAACAAAGCACTTTCAGTGTTCTTACTTTTTCTACAAAAGTTCTGTTCCTGGAAAGCTGTGTATCAGTGGATTCCATCAATCAAACCCCA
>NW_011424809.1:0-513 GCF_000754665.1 Bison bison bison
ATATTCAGAGTGCTTGTCACTTCCTAGTCTCCATGTCCAATTAATGTGATGTCATCAATATAATGGACCAATCTTGATCCAGATCCAGATCCCTTTAGGTTATATTGTGACAGAGCAGGAGAGTTAATACAGCTGAGGAACAAGACTGTAAATACACACTGCTGTCCATTCCAGGTGAAGGGGAGGAAATTTGATCATCCTGATGAGGCCAGATCAGTAGATGTGTTCATCTGTAGGCTGTGTTCATCTGTTCTAATAAAGATACTGTATCTGGCATTGAAGCTGCAAAGGTGGCTGCCTGTAGCTACGTTTATATTAGTCTACCATCACCGTCTATCATCCATCTGGTTTTGCAGGGATTATATCAGTGAGTTAAAGGGGATGTGTGTACCTCTCAGTCTTAGAGAATGGCAGTAATCTCTGTCATTCTGCCTGCCATTTGGGGGCCCTGGCCTCAGTATCACCTCACAACTTGCATACTTGTATACCTCACAACTTGTATTGCACAGTAAA
>NW_011424810.1:0-567 GCF_000754665.1 Bison bison bison
GTTTCACAACGTGTGAACGACACCATTAGCAGTGATATACCAAAAGTGATTTAGCTGACATACTTTTAACAAACTCCTTTCAAAATATTCTTGGCAAGAATGTAAGACATTACTCACTACATAGAAACACGTAATTAAACAGATAGTATGAGAACTTTAAGAAATGTCTTCCAGTCCCCCAGTGCAATGGTTTATACTTCCTTCATTAAATAATTGTCCTTTTGTCATTTCCATTTCTTCTAAACTTCACTGCTTTATGCAAGTAGCCACAAACTAGTAAAAAGCAAGCAAAGGAGTATGAAATAATACATGGTAAGTTACATCAGATTTTAAAATGAGGATGATCTTCTAATTTCTACTATGATCGTGATTATAGTGCTCATGACCTAAAGACCATCTCCTCAGTGCTCAATGTTTCTCTGTGGAAGGTCATGCATTTCTCCTCTCAGGAGGTCAATTATATTTTAAAATTCTACTTCCAACTAAGGATGGAGTGAATTTTTGACTTAAAATGCTTGCTTTGGTTGGCTACCATGATTAAATAAACAGACATTATCCAAATGTCCA
>NW_011424811.1:0-529 GCF_000754665.1 Bison bison bison
ATCATTTCCCCTTTCAATATTTGAGTAACTCAGAAACTCTTTTTAACTCCCAAGGTTGTCAGTTAATGTAAATCACAGGACTTTATTATACCATTGAATTTGGAGTGTAGTGTTACAGTTTTATCACCTAAAATATACAACAGACATAATCTGCATGTTCACGGTTGACTTTTCGTGACTAACTTGGTAGCCTGACAGCCACACTTCTTGAGGATTTTCATAAATGTTTGCAAATCCTACTTATGCATGACGGAGAAATATCCCATTAGTCCAGCCAAGTGCAGTCTAATGGCTAATGGCAGCTGAGTTCAAAAAAAGTATGGAGCTTTCATGCTCACTGTGTCCCTCAGATGGGTCATTCAAGCCTGGTGAGAAATGAAACTATGTAATCAATTAGTCTTTCCTGCTAAAATCCTGGAAACTCCTTGGACTACTTCAGTTCAGTTCAGTCACTCAGTTGTGTCTGATTCTTGTGACCCCATGAATCGCAGCACACCAGGCCTCCCAGTCCCATCCACCAACTCCCGGA
>NW_011424812.1:0-636 GCF_000754665.1 Bison bison bison
GATACCCGTCGCGACTCGAGAGCAGAGCGGGGTTCTTTGCTTCCACTCGAGAGGGATGCCTGTCTCCCCGGGTGTGTCTGGAAGGCAACCCCGAGATCTCTTTCGCCCCTGGAGAGGAACACTGGCTTCTGGACACAAGCCTAGATGAGGTCTATTGGCCCTGCAGTCACTCGAGAGCAATCCCCAGCTTTCCTTCGCAACTCGAATGGAAGATTGGACTTCCCTGGGCCAACACAAGGGCATCCTGTATTCCCCGTCGTAACTCGAGAATCCTGCCGCAACTCGAGAAAATCCTAGTGGTTCCCCGTCATCGCAAGATGAAGCCCTTTCCGCTACAGTGTCTCAGGAGAAGTCCCACGTTAGGTATTGGAGGTCGAAACGGTACTTGGCACCCTTGATGCGACCCACAAAGTGCCCCGACATCCCGGTCTCCCTCGAGAGGAACACCGAAGTTTTCCGGCACCACTTCCTCTGAGCCCCTTCTACCCTCCTGATCTGGACAGGAGGGTCGACTCCCCTGCTTTGTCTGGAAGGGGTTCCCGACCTTCCGGTCGCACCTCAGGATGAGGCCAGTCTCACGACGACATTCCAGACGTGGCCTCATGGGTGGCTCCACATTCCGAAGGACCCCGATTT
>NW_011424813.1:0-507 GCF_000754665.1 Bison bison bison
GAATGTCGTCGTGAGACCGGCCTCATCCTGAGGTGCGACCGGAAGGTCGGGAACCCCTTCCAGACAAAGCAGGGGAGTCGACCCTCCTGTGGAGATCAGGAGGGTAGAAGGGGCTCAGAGGAAGTGGTGCCAGAAAACCTCGGTGTTCCTCTCCAGGGAGACCGGGATGCCGGGGGTAACTTGTGGGGTCCGCGAGTCGAAGGGTGGCCAAAGTAACCGGTTTCGACCTCCAAGGTTCCTAAACGGTGGGACTTCTCCTGAGACGCTGTAGCGGGAAAGGGCTTCATCTTGCGATGACGGGGAACCACGTGGTTTTCTTGAGTTGCGGCGGGATTCTCGAGTTACGACGGGGAATTCGGGATGCCTCTTGTGTTGGCCCAGGGAAGTCCAATCTTCCATTCGAGTTGCGAAGGAAAGCTGGGGATTGCTCTCGAGTGACTGCAGGGCCAAAAGCCCTCATCTAGGCTTGTGTCCAGAAGCCAATGTTCCTCTCCAGGGGGCACCGGG
>NW_011424814.1:0-502 GCF_000754665.1 Bison bison bison
TGTGTGATTCCTGCCTGCTCAGCTCCATGAGTATTGCCTGCTGAGCTGCATGATTGGTGTCTGCTGAGCTGCTACCATTTGTGTCTGCTGAGCTGCACCATTGGTGTCTGCTGAGCCTAGCCCAAATTGTGTCTGCTCCGAGTCCCGGGTGTAGAGCCTGCTGCGTCACGTGTTTAGAGTCTAGCTTTAACCACTTTCATTACAGTTTTGCTCAGCTCCTTGACGATTTCCTGCTCCTCTCCGTGAATAGTGCCTCTTAGCCAAGTGATTAGTGCCTGCTCAGTCCTTTGATTATTGCCTTACCTGAAGCACGTGATCAAGTGTCATGATAGCCACGTGATCAAGCGCTCCCAGTCACGTGATCAGCGCCCCTCAGTCACGTGATCAGCGCCTCTCAGTCACGTGATCAGTGACCTCTCAGTCACGTGATCAGTGCATGCTCAGTCACGTGATCAGTGCCTCTCAGTCACGTGATCAGTGCCTACTCAGTCACGTGATCAGT
>NW_011424815.1:0-537 GCF_000754665.1 Bison bison bison
CTTCCAAAGAAATCCCAGGGCTGATCTCCTTCAGAATGGACTGGTTGGATCTCCTTGCAGTCCAAGGGACTCTCAAGAGCCTTTCTCCAACACCATAGTTCAAAAGCATCAATTCTTCGGCACTCAGCCTTCTTCACAGTCCAACTCTCACATCCATAATGACCATAGGAAAAACCATAGCCTTGACTAGACGGGCCTTTGTTGGCAAAGTAATGTCTCTGCTTTTGAATATGCTATCTAGGTTGGTCATAACTTTTCTTCCAAGGAGTAAGCATCTTTTAATTTCATGGCTGCAATCACCATCTGCAGTTATTTTGGAGCCCCCAAAAATAAAGTCTGACACTGTTTCCCCATCTATTTCCCATGAAGTGATGGGACCAGATGCCATGATCTTTGTTTCTGAATGTTGAGTTTTAAGCCAACTTTTTCACTCTCCACTTTCACTTTCATCAAGAGCTTTTTAGTCCTTTATCTCAATGAATTTCATCATCAACCTGAGTATATATACCATATCATATAACACACAGCATGTGAAAT
>NW_011424816.1:0-593 GCF_000754665.1 Bison bison bison
AAGTGTTTGTCAGATTACGGTGGTGTTAGGTGCTATCAGAGAAAAGTTGCACAAGTAATGATTGACTCCTATTGATGTGGGGTGCTAAAGACGATTACAGGGTGATTGGTTCATCTTGTAGTGGTACTTACCCCAGGTCCTTACACACACCCAGGTGACAAAGTTTCAATGTCATTTCGTGGTTCTGGACTTTTTGCAAAGGGGAAGGTTCAGATCATGGGTCTAGATGAAATGGCGTTTGAGGTTTCAATAAGGAAAGAACCTGGGAACAAGGGGTAGAATCTTCTACGATGAGCTGATGCCTCTAGATGATTGGCTTAGCTCCGGGGACTGGAGAAACACGGAGCATGGATTGTGACTGACATGTGGTCTCATCAGACTCATGCAAGGAGCCTGAGAAAATCTGTGAAGTCTGTTCAGGGGGATCCCAGTAAAGTATACTCTTGACTGAGGAGCTGACATATAGCTGGGATGGGGTATCCTCTCATACCTGGCTTGCAGCTTTCACATGGACATTTAAGGGGTTGGCGGGTGGTGCAACTTTCCAGGAGTCACACCAGGCCCCTCAAGATCTGTGGGCTGATAGATTGTTA
>NW_011424817.1:0-617 GCF_000754665.1 Bison bison bison
ACAAGCCTAGATGAGGTCTATTGGCCCTGCAGTCACTCGAGAGCAATCCCCAGCTTTCCTTCGCAACTCGAATGGAAGATTGGACTTCCCTGGGCCAACACAAGAGGCATCCTGCATTCCCCGTCGTAACTCGAGAATCCTGTTACACCTCGAGAAAAACCACGTGGTTCCCCGTCATCGCAAGATGTAGCCCTGTGCCGCTACAGCGTCTCAGGAGAAGTCCCCACTTTAGGAATTGGAGTTCGAAACGGTACTTGTCACCCTTGATGCGACCCACAAAGTGCCCCGACATCCCGGTCTCCCTCGAGAGGAACACCGAGGTTTTCCGGCACCACTTCCTCTGAGCCCCTTCTACCCTCCTGATCTGGACAGGAGGGTCGACTCCCCTGCTTTGTCTGGAAGGGGTTCCCGACCTTCCGGTCGCACCTCAGGATGAGGCCCAGTCTCACGACGACATTCCAGACGTGGCCTCATGGGTGCTTCCAGATTCCGAAGGACCCCGATTTCCCGGTCCCCTCTTGATAAGAACCCGATGCCCGGACACCTCTTCCAACTCCACCCTGTGAATGAAGTCAACACGAAGGGGCAGTGACTCGCCCGTGCATCGTCGGGAGAAG
>NW_011424818.1:0-550 GCF_000754665.1 Bison bison bison
CTTTCTCCCTATGATACTTGTACACTATTGTGCTTCTTGATAAAGAAGTTTATTTTAATGTTATCACCATCTCTAGAGAAAGGAGATGTGTATTGCTATCTGCCTTACAAGACTCGCATCTTTCTTTGGCCAGCAACTATGTGAGGCATGTTCTTACTGCAGAAGGCTGAAGCCAAGAAAGCAACCTCAAAACAAAACAAAATGTTTTTCACACATTTACTTGTGTCACATCCATTAACATTCCACAGACTAAAGAAATCATATAACCAAACCAAATCTTTGGGGTAGAAAAATATTCTCTCTTGTGACAGTGTGAGGAAAAACATTTCATATTTGCTAAAACAAATACTTACTAAGCGAAGAATTACAGAAAATGTAAACAACTGAAAACTCTCCATTCATTATAGTCCACGTATACGCTGTTCAAGTCCATGGTGTCTTGTATGTGAAAGTGTTAGTTGCTCAGTCATGTCCAACTCTTTGGATGCTATGGACTTTAGCCCACCAGACTCTGTCTGTGGAATTCTCCAGACAGGAGTACTGGAGTGGG
>NW_011424819.1:0-683 GCF_000754665.1 Bison bison bison
GCGGCAGGATTCTCGAGTTACGACGGGGAATTCAGGATGCCTCTTGTGTTGGCCCAGGGAAGTCCAATCTTCCATTCGAGTTGCGAAGGAAAGCTGGGGATTGCTCTCGAGTGACTGCAGGGCCAATAGACCTCATCTAGGCTTGTGTCCAGAAGCCAGTGTTCCTCTCCAGGGGCGAAAGGGATCTCGGGGTTGCATTGCAGACGCACCCGGGGAGACAGGCATCCATCTCGAGTGGAAGCAAAGAACCCCGCTCTGCTCTCGAGTCGCGACGGGTATCTCTTGGAGCTCACTGGGTGGACTAAAGGGAGTCAAGCCTCCGGAGGCGTTTGGAGAGAGGTCGAGAGATTGGTCTCTAGGCCATACAGGAGACGAAGGCCCTTGCCGGGACCAGCCCCGGCTGATCCAGGGTATTCGAAGGAGAGACGGCATAGGCGAGGATCAAGGTACAATAGCTTCAATTAGATATTAATTAAAGATATAAAGAGTAATAGAATAAGGATAGCTCAGTAGGAAAATTCAGTGGAGAAAAGAGGCTGAGTAGCTGGTTTACGCGGGAGACCAATAAAACTTCAAGACAAGAAGTTTGCACCACTTACGTAGGCCGCAGGCGTCCTTCCGTTCTCCCGAAGGAGAGGAGACACTGAGGCCTCCCCGGTCGGATCTTAGAAGCCCAGGCATAA
>NW_011424820.1:0-589 GCF_000754665.1 Bison bison bison
CTGTTCAATCATTTCTTGACCTTGAGGATTATAAGGGATACCTGTTTTATGTGAGATAGACAATTGTGTACAAAATAGTTGAAAATATTTTCCAGTGTATCTTGGACCATTGTCTGTTTTTATGGTCTTAGGGGTTCCCATAACAGCAAAACATTTAATGTAATGAGCTATACAATGTTTGCTAGCTTCTCCGGATTGTAGAGAGGTATGTAAAAAGCCAGAGAAGGTGTCAATAGTAACATGAACAAATTTTTGTTTATCAAATTTAGGAATATGGGTAACATCTATTTGTCATATATCGTTTGGCAGCAATCTTCGGGGATTAACTCCATAATGGGGGACACTAAAAAATTGAGGACATGTTTGACATTGTTTAACAATCTCTCTGGTAGCTTTTTCGAGTAATGTCAGATTGAAGTCTTAAGCTATTGCTGTTTTGATGGTGTAAGCTGTGAGAAGTTTTTGCCATTTGTTCCAATTAAGGAAATATCATACATGTAGTTTCGTCAGTCAAAGCATTGTCTCCTGTTAAAGGTCTAGGAAGTCTAGAGTGAGCACGAATATGACCGAAATAGCATTTATTAACTCT
>NW_011424821.1:0-533 GCF_000754665.1 Bison bison bison
CTTTCGCCCCTGGCGAGGAACACTGGCTTCTGGACACAAGCCTAGATGAGGTCTATTGGCCCTGCAGTCACTCGAGAGCAATCCCCAGCTTTCCTTCGCAACTCGAATGGAAGATTGGACTTCCCTGGGCCAACACAAGAGGCATACTGAATTCCCCGACGTAACTCGAGAATCCTGCCGCAACTCGAGAAAATCCACGTGGTTCCCCGTCATCGCAAGGTGAAGCCCTTTCCCGCTACAGTGTCTCAGGAGAAGTCCCACGTTAGGTATTGGAGGTCGAAACGGTACTTGGCACCCTTGATGCGACCCACAAAGTTCCCCGACATCCCGGTCTCCCTCGAGAGGAACACCGAGGTTTTCCGGCACCACTTCCTCTGAGCCCCTTCTACCCTCCTGATCTGGACAGGAGGTCGATTCCCCTGCTTTGTCTGCAAGGGGTTCCCGACTTTCCGGTCACACCTCAGGATGAGGCCGGTCTCACGACGACATTCCAGACGTGGCCTCGTGGGTGGTTCCACATTCCGAAGGACCCC
>NW_011424822.1:0-555 GCF_000754665.1 Bison bison bison
TTTCGAAGGAAAACTGGGGATTGCTCTCGAGTGACTGCAGGGCCAATAGACCTCATCTAGGCTTCTTCCAGAAGCCAGTTTTCATCTCCAGGGGCGAAAGGGATCTCGGGGTTGCATTCCAGACGCACCCGGGGAGACAGGCATCCATCTCGAGTGGAAGCAAAGAACCCCGCTCTGCTCTCGAGTCGCGACGGGTATCTCTTGGAGCTCACTGGTTGGACTAAAGGGCGTCAAGCCTCCTGAGGCGTTTGGAGAGAGGTCGAGAGATTGGTCTCTAGGCCATACAGGAGACGAAGGCCCTCAAGTCGCGATGACGGGGAGGCTCGGGGTTGTTGTCGAGCGGCGGCCCCAGTGTGCGGTTTCTCGCGAGGTACGACGGCGAGGTCAGTGAGCCTCTCGTGGGGCGCCAAGGAAGTCGGGTCTCCATGCGAATGGCGAGGGGGAGCGCGTCATTGCTCTCAAGTCATAGTAGGGGAATCTGGCCTCGAGACGTGTTGAAGAAGGTCTCTCGAGGTCTTTCTCGGGTTGAGGCAGGACACCCTGGGGTCCCTCGAC
>NW_011424823.1:0-643 GCF_000754665.1 Bison bison bison
AATGTCACGAACCTCCGTCCATAGTTCATCAGGCACTCTATCTATCAGATCAAGGCCCTTAAATCTATTTCTCACTTCCACTGTATAATCATAAGGGATTTGATTTAGGTCATACCTGAATGGTCTAGTGGTTTTCCCCACTTTCTTCAATTTCAGTCTGAATTTGGCAATAAGGAGTTCATGGTCTGAGCCACAGTCAGCTCCCGGTCTTGTTTTGCTGACTGTATAGAGCTTCTCCATCTTTGGCTGCAAAGATATAATCAATCTGATTTCGGTGTTGACCATCTGGTGATGTCCATGTATAGAGTCTTCTCTTGTGTTGTTGGAAGAGGGTATTTGTTATGACCAGTGCATTTTCTTGGCAAAACTCTATTAGTCTTTGCCCTACCTCATTCTGTATTCCAAGGCCAAATTTGCCTGTTAGTCCACGTGTTTCTTGACTTCCTACTTTTGCATTCCAGTCCCCTATAATGAAAAGGACATCTTTTTGGGGTGTTAGTTCTAAAAGGTCTTGTAGGTCTTCATAGAAACATTCAACTTCAGCTTCTTCAGCATTACTGGTTGGGGCATAGATTTGGATTACTGTGATATTGCATGGTTTGCCTTGGAAACAAACAGAGATCATTCTGTCATTTTTGAGATT
>NW_011424824.1:0-527 GCF_000754665.1 Bison bison bison
GCTGAACCCCCAATGCATTCTAATAGTGGAGTTATTATGCTAACCAAGGACTGCCTACATCTGGGTCCCTTTTGCATTCAGATCAGATCAGTCGCTCAGTCGTGTCTGACTCTTTGCGACCCCATGAATCACAGCACGCCAGGCCTCCCTGTCCATCACCAACTCCCAGAGTTCACTCAGACTCACGTCCATCGAGTCAGTGATGCCATCCAGCCATCTCATCCTCTGTCGTCCCCTTCTCCTCCTGCCCCCAGTCCCTCCCAGCATCAGAGTCTTTTCCAATGAGTCAACTCTTCGCATGAGGTGGCCAAAACGTACTGGAGTTTCAGCTTCAGCATCATTCCTTCCAAAGAAATCCCCAGGACTGATCTCCTTCAGAACGGACTGGTTGGATCTACCTTGACAGTCCAAGAGACTCTCAAGAGTTCTTCTCCAACACCACAGTTCAAAAGCATCAATTCTTCGGCGCTCAGCCTTCTTCACAGTCCAACTCTCACATCCATACATCGACCACAGGAAAAACCATA
>NW_011424825.1:0-625 GCF_000754665.1 Bison bison bison
GCAAGGTTAATAAGCTGGAAGGCAGTGGAATTCTACTGGATGAAAATGTTTATAATAGCCAGGACATGGAAGCAACCTAGATGTCCATCAGCAGACGAATGGATAAGAAAGCTGTGGTACATATACACAATGGAGTATTACTCAGCCTTTAAAAGAATACATTTGAATCAGTTCTAATGAGGTGGATGAAACTGGAGCCTATTATACAGAGTGAAGTAAGCCAGAAAGAAAATACTAATACAGTATGCTATGCTATGCTGAGTCACTTCAGTTGTGTCCGACTCTGTGCGACCCCAGAGACGGCAGCCCACCAGGCTCCCCCGTCCCTGGGATTCTCCAGGCAAGAACACTGGAGTGGGCTGGCCATTTCCTTCTCCAATGCATGAAAGTGAAAAGTGAAAGTGAAAGCTTCTCAGTCGTGTACCGACTCTTAGCGACCCCATGGACTGCAGCCCACCAGGACTCCTCCGTCCATGAGACTTTCCAGGCAAGAGTACTGGAGTGGGATGCCAGTTGGCCTTCTCCGCTAATACAGTATACTAACGCATATATATGGGGCTTTAGAAAGATGGTAACGATAACTCTGTATGAGAGACAGCAAAAGAGACACAGATATATAGAACAG
>NW_011424826.1:0-638 GCF_000754665.1 Bison bison bison
TGCTTTGTCTGGAAGGGGTTCCCGACCTTCCGGTCGCACCTCAGGATGAGGCCGGTCTCACGACGACATTCCAGACGTGGCCTCGTGGGTGCTTCCACATTGCGAAGCACCCCGATTTCCCGGTCCCCTCTTGGTAAGAACCCGATGCCCGGACACCTCTCCGAACTCCACCCTGTGAATGAAGTCAACACGAAGGGGCAGTGACTCGCCCGGGCATCGTCCGGAAAAGACACCCAGGTTCCAAATACCGCTCGACAAGTGGCCTCTCTCCCCGGGGACACCTCGAGAGGCAAGCGGAGTTCCATGCCTCAACCCAAGACGAGGCCTGACTCTCCTGTCCCCAGTCTGCAGGGACCCTGCGATCGGAGTCTGAAATCACAGGAACCCTGAGGTTCCTGCCTCAACTGGAGATGAGGCCCTCTTCCAATGCACCAAACCCCGTGGAGTACCCGAGAGGCCCCACCCACCTCCAGTTTCCCCTGACTTCTCAGAGCCACCATGAGAAGCCCCCTGAGGTCACCTGCACAAGTCGAGGGAAGCCAGGGTTTCCTGCCTCAACCCGAGAAAGACCTCGAGAGACCTTCTTCCACACGTCTCGAGGCCAGGTTCCCCTACCATGACTCGAGAGCAATGACGCG
>NW_011424827.1:0-544 GCF_000754665.1 Bison bison bison
TGGGACAGGAGAGTCAGGCCTCGTCTTGGGTTGAGGCATGGAACTCCGCTTGCCTCTCGACGTGTTCCCGGGGAGACAGGCCCGTGTCGAGCGGTATTTGGAACCTGGGGTTCTTTTCCCGACGATGCACGGGCGAGTCACTGCCCCTTCGTGTTGACTTCATTCACAGGGTGGAGTTCGAAGAGGTGTCCGGGCATCGGGTTCTTATCAAGAGGGGACCGGGAAATCGGGGTCCTTCGGAATGTGGAACCACCCACGAGGCCACGTCTGGAATGTCGTCGTGAGACCGGCCTCATCCTGAGGTGCGACCGGAAGGTCGGGAACCCCTTCCAGACAAAGCAGAGGAGTCGACCCTCCTGTCCAGATCAGGAGGGTAGAAGAGGCTCAGAGGAAGTGGTGCCGGGAAAAACTTCGGGTGTTCCTCTTGAGGGAGACCGGGATGTCGGGGGCACTTTGTGGGTCGCATCAAGGGTGACAAGTACCGTTTCGAACTCCAATTCCTAAAAGTGGGGACTTCTCCTGAGACGCTGTAGCGGCACAGGGC
>NW_011424828.1:0-671 GCF_000754665.1 Bison bison bison
GGTCTTTGATCCCTGTCTCCTGTACAATGTCACGAACCTCATTCTGTAGTTCATCAGGCACTCTATCTATCAGATCTAGGCCCTTAAATCTATTTCTCACTTCCACTGTATAATAATAAGGGATTTGATTTAGAGTTGTACACTATTGCCTTGATAGTAAATATTAGACTATTAGCTTATAATAAAAATGAAAGGGAGTTTGTCTCAACAACTACGTGGCCAGAGCAACTAGTTTCTAGCAGAAGACACATGAAAAATTAGGCATATCTCTTTCACCAGGAGTACCAGGGACTAGGCTTATGAAAAACAAAAGGAAACAGAGTCGTTGTAAGTAACCAGATCTGTGAATGAAACTCTTCAACTTGACTATAACTGTATAAAAGGCAAAAATTTTAAATTAAGTGGGTTTAGCAATATAGGACCTCATTTCTTTCTCACACAAAGTGAGTTTAAAGTATTCAAACCAGGACAGATATGTGGTTCTAGTGTTGGATATTTGGGAGCAATATAGATTCCATTATTAGGTAAGTAAAGTCAAATGTGAGATATATATACACACACACACACATATATACATACACTAAAGAATACAGTCTGGAAGTTAGAAGGAAATAACTAGATGCGTAAGACACACTGTAAGTAAATCCCAGAAACATACACACACAAATAGT
>NW_011424829.1:0-565 GCF_000754665.1 Bison bison bison
TGGGTTGCCATTTTCTACTCAATTCTTGTTTATTCAGTGATATTCTAGCAAGTCTCTTCTTTGTCCTGGATTAAGTTTTCTGTTTCTCTGGACGGTTCCCATCAGCAAACAGACTGACTATAATGTCACCTCTCGTTAAAATCTGTCTTTTGTGACACATCCTGCTTCTGCTTTTTTATTTTATGTTTTCTTATTATGGACTTCTGCAGAGTTGTTTGTAGAATTTTTATCTCCATTTCTCTCATTTTCCTTTAAATCCACTCTTGTCAAGGTCACCAGTGAATTCCAAATGTTTAACTCAGTGGTCAATTTTTATTTTTTATTTTAAAAATTTATTATTATTATTATTTTAAATTTACAATATTGTATTGGTTTTGCCATATCAACATGAACCCGTCATGGGTGTACACGTATTCCCCATCCTGAACCCTCCTCCCACCTCCCACCCCATACCATTCCTCTGGGTCATCCCAGTGCAGCAGCCCCAAGCCTCCTGTATCCTGCATTCAACCTGGACTGGCGATTCATTTCGAATATGATATTATACATGCGTTAATGCCATTCT
>NW_011424830.1:0-504 GCF_000754665.1 Bison bison bison
TTGCCACCTCTTCTCAATATCTTCTCCTTTTAGGTCCATACCATTTCTGCCCTTTATTGTGCCCATCTTTGCATGAAATGTTCCTTGGTATGTCTAATGTTCTTGAAGGGATCTCTAGTCCTTCCCATTCTATTGTTTTCATTTATTTCTTTGCATTGATCACTGAGGAAGGCTTTCTTATCTCTCCTTTCTATAGCTTTCCTTTTCTCCTTTGCCTTTCATTTCTCTTCTTTTCTCAGTTTGTAAGACCTCCTCAGACAAACATTTTGCCTTTTTGCATTTCTTTTTCTTTGAAGATGATCTTGATCACTGCCTCCTGTCCAATGTCATGAACCTCTGTCTGTAGTTCTTCAGGTACTCTGTCTATCAGATCTAATCCCTTGAATCGATTTGTCACTTCCACTGTGTAATTCTAAGGGATTTGATTTAGGTCATACCTGAATAGTCTAGTGGTTTTCCCTACTTTCTTCAATTTAAGTCTGAATTTTTCAATAAGGAGTTCGT
>NW_011424831.1:0-540 GCF_000754665.1 Bison bison bison
CAATGCCAAAACATTATAACTAAAAGAGATAATGTTCTCTTCTATATCCAACTTCTATTCAAATTGACTTGCTTAATCACAGACAAGTCTCCACAACCCCTAGCAGCCTCAGGTAACACTAACAAAAATCCGAGACATCAGATGCTACTTTTCCAGGCAATGCTTGAAAAATCTACATGGAGGAATGGAGAACAAAAAGCAAGGAGGAGTATTAGTTCATGGCATCATCTCAGCAGACAGGAGTTGTGAGTGAAACAGTTGTAGCAAATACTTACAGGCGGTCCTGTAGGGCCAGGAGCACCTGGAAGGCCTGGAATTCCTTGAAGACCCTAGAAGAGAGAGTTCCTGCCATAAAATCTGTTATCTCATTGGAAACAAAGCATTTAGCTCAGCAAATATTTTGACTATTGAAAACAAACATCTATGTTGGCTAATCAAGAAACGAGGTGTTGTCATGTGCAAAGACCCACTTTCTAAGAATAAGGATGTTGAGCTAAAAATGCTGTGGCATGCATGGCATCTGTAATGAGCATAATTTAA
>NW_011424832.1:0-727 GCF_000754665.1 Bison bison bison
TTCATGACCAAAGTAGGAGAAAGAACATTGGAAGAAGTATTCATAAGAAGTACTCATAAGTCAAAGAACTGTTATACTGGGTACTCTAGTTATCACTGGGACAAGTCAGTTCCTCCAATGATGAGGGGTACAACTGAAAAATTATTACAAATGCATGGGATGTGATATCTACATGATAAATGTGTTCCTTTTATGCTATTGCTTCAGGTGTGCCTACTTCAGCATGAAGGACTGCACTTCAAGGGATGCCTGCTATTCCAGCTCAAGCAACAGATACTAAAGTGCAGATCATTGTCCTTTCTTGAAAATATCAGCAGTTTGTCAACATATGTAACATTCCAGAGCAATCCTTGGGATGCAACTCTAGAAACAGGTTAGGCCCTCTTTTTGCCCAGCCCTGCGACAAAATACAAATCAAAAAAGAAAAATAGCATCGGTTTTGTCAGGACTTCCTCATCTTTTCTTTCTGGATGGCAGGAAGCAGACATTGAAGCCAGATGACTGCAGGATTTAATGTGAACTAACATTGGGTGGGTGGAAGCTCATCACTCTAGGAAGAATGTGGCTCAATTAAACAGACTTTCGTTCACTTCATGTACATAGAGTTATATAATCCTTCATTAAGGAATTCAATGAGTTATACTTCCTTACACCTTCACAATCTCTTGGTTTACACGAATGTCAATTCCTAGTCCAGCACTTATACAATCAGTGGTACAGGTAGTAA
>NW_011424833.1:0-520 GCF_000754665.1 Bison bison bison
AAGTCTTAAGAGTTTTAATTAGCAGGTGGGCTCCATGTTCTCCCTAGCTGCTTTCTTTTCCATGATAAACAAGGTAATGTGTTTTCCCCATTCAAACCTCAACCCTTGAAAATCCTTCCTTTCTTACTAAAGCAAGGACTTCTAGCAAAGATTCTTGGCCTACAGCTGAAAGTTCTCCAGTGTCAATAATGATAATAAAGACTACCACCAGGACCTTGCACCAATAGGTCACATCCCAGGTTGGCCCCACTGAACTGAGAGCTCTGCCCTCTGGCTCATGTTCCCATAGGCTACCTCCCCGCATGGGAAGGAGTTAAAGCAGAATAAGGAAAACAAGGGGGAGCATGGAAGAGAGTGGTTGTCTTCTAGGTGGACTTCTTCTACATTTTAAGTCAGAAAGGCAAAAATTGAGATGGAGGGCTGTAATGAGATCTGGAATTACTCACATTCCTCCCTGCAGGCTAATTTTTATCCTTCACCCTATCTGAGCTTCAAGGACCAGTTGATTTAATTCCGGATC
>NW_011424834.1:0-604 GCF_000754665.1 Bison bison bison
AGCCAATGTTCCTCTCCAGGGGCGACCGGGATCTCGGGGTTGCATTCCAGACGCACCCGGGGAGACAGGCATTCATCTCGAGTGGAAGCAAAGAACCCCGCTCTGCTCTCGAGTCGCGACGGGTATCTCTTGGAGCTCACTGGGTGGACTAAAGGGAGTCAAGCCTCCTGAGGCGTTTGGAGAGAGGTCGCGAGGCTGGCCTCGAGGCCATGCAGGAGGCGAAGGCCCTCATCTGCGCGATGACGGGGGAGTCTCGGGGTGGTTCTCGAGCGGCGGCCCCAGGGTGTGGTTTCTCACGAGGTACGACGGCGAGGTCAGTGAGCCTCTCGTGGGGCGCCACGGAAGTCGGGTCTCCATGCGAGTGGCGAGGGGGAGCGCGTCATTGCTCTCGAGTCATGGTAGGGGAATCTGGCCTCGAGACGTGTTGAAGAAGGTCTCTCGAGGTCTTTCTCGGGTTGAGGCGGGAAACCCTGGCTTCCCTCGATTTGTGCAGGTGACCTCAGGGGGCTTCTCATGGTGGCTCTGAGAAGTCAGGGAAACTGGAGGTGGGAGGGGCCTCGTCGGGACTCGCCTGGGTTTGGTGCATTGGAAGAGGGCCTCGATC
>NW_011424835.1:0-622 GCF_000754665.1 Bison bison bison
ATACATATGTCTAAACTACCAGCTACCAAAAGTAAAGTCAATGTTTATAGATTTTATTTTGGTATGGCTAGAAAGCTACAGTTATCTAAAAATATTAAAAGGGAAATGACAAAGTAAATGTATCCTTCTCACAGATGCTTTCCTAATCAAAGAAGTGTCAACAAAGAAGAATGCCAGGTTTTAATGCACCAAAAAGGAAAAAAAGTTTGTAAGTAGTACTGTCTATTCAATTTAATTCATTCAACACATTTAATACTAAGTGCCAGACACTACTATGCTTTTATCACAAAGAACAAAGAACATCAAATTTAAGGTACTTAATGTATATGTGCATAAATATCACTAAAAAGATATACTAATGTGCTATCTATAATTAATAAACATTTTGAGGCACCTAAACATCCCAATTGTTTCTAGAAGCTTTCTGTTTTTCCCTAACAAAGTAGAAGACACTAATTATGCAGATCATAAATGGTTTCCTCAGTTTTACCTTAAATTCTCTTCCACCATGACATATTTCTGTCTCCTCCCCTGCCTTTTCCCAATTCTCTAACAGAGGTTGAGTGAACAAATTTTAACTTGTGGGAAATATTCACAAGGATGTCACAATTATGCACGTTAT
>NW_011424836.1:0-503 GCF_000754665.1 Bison bison bison
GAGTGGATGGATGGATTGATTAGTGAGTGGTGGATGGATGAACAGATGGCTGGCTGGCTGGGTGGATGAACGGAGCATGGAATGAATAAAGCAGATGATTGTACTCCAGTGCTAGAAACATATTCTACGAAATTGGTTGAGTAGGAGCTGGGCGATGATTGTTTCATCCTAACAGTGACATGTGTTTAGAAACGGCCTAAGTGCTCCTCAGTGAGGGGTGAAGTACAATCTGTGGACACCCCACAAGGAACAGCCCGCCCTCCTTCCTGCCACCTTCCCCATCCCCAGGAGCTCATCAGGGGTTCTGCTCATGCCCCCACCCACCCGACAGCCACACAGGTCCTCCTGGGGTCCCCCTCATCAGACAGGGTTATCATCAGGCCCCCCATATCACTCAGCTTCCTCTCCTTGAGGACAGCGCATGTTCCTGCCTCTTCAGCCACAAATGTGTTGAGTCTCGTTTGTGCTGGGTGTGGGATTTACGAGGGGTAAGTAAAGCAGAT
>NW_011424837.1:0-656 GCF_000754665.1 Bison bison bison
ACACTCCCGCAGCCTGCTCCTTCCCGGGCGCGAACGCTAGAAGCTGGGCAGGGCTTGGGGAGGCTCGCCCAGCCCAGAGCAGCCTCTCGGCCGGGGCTCTGTGCTATCGCGCCTGGGCGCAGAGCTGGAGCTCCGCCGGTGTGGAAGCTCACTCGGTCCTTCCCAGTAACAGGCTTGCAAGCACCCGCCGGCAGCCAGCCTCTTCTCTCCCGCGTTCCGGGCATTGGGCTCCAAACCTGGGACCAAAGTACTGCCCGGAGCTCACTGATCATGGGCTGGTTCCCCTGCGCTGCGGCTGTGCTAGGGAGCCCAAACGCACAGGGGAAGCCCGCACAGCACATCCACCTGACTCTAGGCGGAGGACAGCTCCAGGGAAGCCCGGTCTGGCAGGCGCTTTCTGGGGCACAAACGGAGCACCACTCTGGCTGTGGAGCTGCCTCCCCAAGCCAGGGGCACCGGGACCCTGATTCCCTCCGTGCGGCGCTTAGTCTGGGCGGGAAGCACCAGCTTGGGAATGCAGCCTGGGGCGCTTCCTTCCCTCGGAAAGAGCTCTCCCTGCGGGAGGCTTTGGCAGTGTGCACACCCCCAGCCCCTAAGCCCTCTGCAAGGACGCCTGGCTCCTAGGTCCCGAGGAGCGAGAGCTGAGCTGAGGCACC
>NW_011424838.1:0-784 GCF_000754665.1 Bison bison bison
CTCTGCTTTAATGGGAGACACCAATGGTGCTCAGCTCCGAGGTGTGGGTCCGAGGCTTTTCTGCTGCGGGTTGTCTGAGGCGCCTTTAAAAGCACTGAGAGCGGTGCAGACAGTGTTCCAGGCAGACCGGTGATTGTGATCCACAGACTTCCCGTGGGAAAGGGAGGTCAGAGCAGGCGTGGGCCAAAGGGGAGGTGGGGTGCCAAGGGGAAAGCAAAGCAGGTGCACGCCCTGCCCTGGAACTTGAGAGCGGGCTCCAGGGGGACCCTGGACGCCCCAACCCCAGACAGCCGATCCTGTCCTAGTCAGCTCCACACCCTCGAGTCAGCACTGCCTTCCCACATACGGGAGTTTTCCAGCTGCTGGGGATGAGCCCTGAGTGTCTGCAGAGCAGCGGGCGGCCGGTTGCTATTGGAGCCAGGAGGGCAGTGCCCTCCCGGGGGCCCTTTTGCCGTGAAATTGCCGATCTTCCAAATGGACAGGCTCTGGCTCGTCTGACAGAGTGAGTTCTCTTTTCTTCTAACAGCACTCTTCTTCCCCGTGTGTTTCAGCCGACCCCACTTGGGCAGCGCCCCGGACCTCAGGTTCCCTGTGGCGGACCGGCCGGCAGACTCCTTGGGCAACGGGGCGGTGCTGCGGTGCCCCCAGAAAGGCCGGATGGCAGCGCTGCACGATGAGCCATCCAAGGCAAGGACCCCGCCGCCCCCTTCCCATTCCTGGTGGGCACCTTGTGAGGCACCTGCCCCCTCACACTGTGGTCCTGAGGTGGGTTTGGAACAAAGCG
>NW_011424839.1:0-525 GCF_000754665.1 Bison bison bison
GGGAGCTGGGCAAAATCAACCCAATGTCCATTTTTCCTTCGGGTGACAGAGTGCTTGTTTTGCATAGAATGGTGGGGAGGTCCTGGAGGCGAGTTTTAACTCCAGGCTATTTTGACCGCGTAGCTTTCCTTCAGACTCTGTGTGTAAGAATCTCTGAGAGTCCACCTCATCCTCATATGTCTCGTCGTCTCCTCCCTTGAAGTCCACACGAGTCTCAAGTCTCCTTCAGCTGAGTCTACTCCCCTTATGATGCAAAACGTCTCACAGGGATTTGATTTGCAACTCAAGTGTTTAAGCATAAAGTACGCATCCTCTGGCAAAGATGAATCATTTGCTCCTGACAGAAGGTGTCAAAAGAGAGTCACAGAGTTCGGACTCTGCTATATCAAATTAGTGTATTGAACTGTAAGCATTAACTCTTGTCCACTGTCCACTATCTCTCCAAGCACTACACTAGATGCAGGGAATTTTATGGTATATATGAAGAAATTCATCATACTAGCTACGTGCTAGCTACTACCCCAG
>NW_011424840.1:0-626 GCF_000754665.1 Bison bison bison
AAGATCCCGACAAGAACCACAGGCTGTTTGGCGGTGTGAGATAAGCTGCCACAAAGGGGCATTGTTGGCGCGTGGGGTGGTCGGCCCAGGGTGGGGTAGGGCGGGAGAAGCTCTGCGCTCAGCCCTGGCAGCCGTGCCAGGCTTCCCCAGGGAAGGGCTGGTTGGGGTGGGGGAGGTGCCTTCTGGTGCCGGCTTTGTTTTTCCTTCTTAAAGAGCCAGGGCCTAGCGTTGTTAATTTGATTGCACCCACTTCGGCTTCTTGTCTCCCCTGATTAGCCGAGCTCCACCTGAAGCATGAGATTAATTCAAATTGCATGGAAGCAATCAGCCTTGGCTCCAAGAGCTGGTGGGGAGGTGCCGGGGGGACCCTAGCCATCCACTGCCCGTGTGCATGGGGCACAGAACTGACAAACAGCGTGTGCTGAAGGGGGTGGGGTGCGGGTCATGGAGAACCGTGGAGCCTTTGACATTTGGACCACTGTTTCTGCTGCCTGGTGGGCCGGCCGAGGCCTTCAAACTCACCAGGCCTCGCTTTCTCCAGCCTGAAAATGGATCAGTCAGTCCCTCTCTTGGCTGCTTGCCGAGAAGCAGAAGCACAGGGTCAGGGGTCGGGAGGTGGGGTCCAG
>NW_011424841.1:0-502 GCF_000754665.1 Bison bison bison
CTTCTAAAAATTAGACTGAACTGGGGTAGACCACCTCAACATGAAGGCATTCTAGTTGCTCTGCTCACTACCAAGTTAGGTATAACTTGACATTTGCATTCCTATCCCTTTTCTTTCAAACACTGGTTTTCAAGGATACTATGGGAACAAGAAAGAATGTTATCTGTCGCAGCTTGGGAAACACAAAAGGGGTGCCAGGGAAGTGGTATCTAATTTGAAACTTGAAGGGTGTGTTAGTTCTAGCCAGACATGAAAGGGCTGGGATATGTGTTTTGGACAAGAGGAAGGCTCAGAAGGGAGACTGTGTTCTTAAAGCATGCTGCGCATTTTTCCAGACAGCAACGCAGTGGAAAATGATGACTGATCATGACACTGCTGTGACACAGAAGAGGAGTCAAAATCGATTCATTAACAATATCAAATATAAGCAATGTAAGAATTTCATCTGATAGAACTTGTTATTCCAAATCGAGAATCAGATGTTGGATAAGGTCTAGAAAGA
>NW_011424842.1:0-615 GCF_000754665.1 Bison bison bison
ATTGTTACAAATGACAGGATTTCCTTCTTTCCGTTATTGAATAATATTTAATTGTATACATGTCACTTAAAAAAAAAACAAAAAACTCTTCATCTCTTGTCTCCATTACAACAATCTTGGCTGTTGTAAGTGATGCTGCATTGAACATTGGGATGCAGATATATTTTCAAAATAGTGATTTTGTTTCCCTTGGATAAACACCAAGAAGTGGAACTGCTGGGTTATATGATAATTTTAGATTTAATTTTTGAGGAATTGCCATGCTGTTTTCCATAATAACTACCTACTTGAAATTTCCTCCAGCAGTGCGTAATGGATGCCTTTTCTCCATGTTCTTGCCAACACTTGCCGTTTCTTGGTTTTTGGTAATGGCTAACAGGTGTGGGTGATGTTTTACTATGGTTTTGGTTTGCATTTCCCTGACGATTAGTGAGCACCTTTTCCTGTACTTGGCCATTCAAATATCTCTTTTGGAAAAATGTCTAATCAGATCTCCCCATTTTCTGATTGGGTTGTTTGTTTGCTTTTCTATTAAGTTGTATAATGGTTTTTAAAAATATATATTGTGGATTATAAACTAACTATACCCCAATATAAAATAAAAATTAAAAAAAA
>NW_011424843.1:0-570 GCF_000754665.1 Bison bison bison
CGATTCATGGGGTGGCTAAGAGTCGGACACAACTGAGCAACTCAACTGAACTGAAATATGTCTGTGGGCTGTACATGCACTGTGGCCATGGAAAAAAAAAAAAGGAGGGAAATAATTTAGAATGTATCCAGTATTGCAAACTAATTAGATGAATTGTCACTTCTGATGGCAGATACACCAAGCAAAGTTGCTTTAGTTAGTAGTTTGCTTAATTTATTACAGAGTCCATTTCAGGTTGAATATTTAAGTACTGCTCCTGAATACACTGGACTACTAAGATATATAATTAAAAAGTCTAGCTGAAGCATTCTGATGCTTTAAGCTGTTTCATATAGCTGAGAAAAGGAAGCAAGTGTCAGGAACTTGACTATTTTACCCGGGGAAAAAAAAGAATTGATTTTACCTGGTGGACGAACCCAGAATGACAGCCAAAAAACAATGCAGTGTTGCAAAATACAACATGTAACATATATAATGTGTGCAGAGGAGAGAAAGAAAGAGAATGATACAGAGTAAAGTATTTTCCTTCATTCATGTAAGTTGATTACAACTGAATTAATATGCATTTTC
>NW_011424844.1:0-736 GCF_000754665.1 Bison bison bison
GAGGCCCCTCCAACCTCCAGTTTCCCTGACTTCTCAGAGCCACCATGAGAAGCCCCCTGAGGTCACCTGCACAAGTCGAGGGACCCCAGGGTGTCCTGCCTCAACCCGAGAAAGACCTCGAGAGACCTTCTTCAACACGTCTCGAGGCCAGATTCCCCTACTATGACTTGAGAGCAATGACGCGCTCCCCGTCGCCATTCGCATGGAGACCCGACTTCCTTGGCGCCCCACGAGAGACTCACTGACCTCGCCGTCGTACCTCGCGAGAAACCGCACACTGGGGCCGCCGCTCGAGAACAACCCAGAGCCTCCCCCGTCATCGCGACTTGAGGTCCTTCGTCTCCTGTATGGCCTAGAGACCAATCTCTCGACCTCTCTCCAAACGCCTCAGGAGGCTTGACTCCCTTTAGTCCACCCAGTGAGCTCCAAGAGATACCCGTCGCGACTCGAGAGCAGGCGGGTTCTTGCTTCCACTCGAGATGGATGCCTGTCTCTCCGGGTGCGTCTGGAATGCAACCCCGAGATCCCTTTCGCCCCTGGAGAGGAACACTGGCTTCTGGACACAAGCCTAGATGAGGTGTGTTGGCCCTGCAGTAATTCGAGAGCAATCCCCAGGTTTCCTTCGCAACTGGAATGGAAGATTGGACTTCCCTAGGCCAACACAAGAGGCATCCTGAATTCCCCGTCGTAACTGGAGAATCCTGCCGCAGCTCGAGAAAATCCACGTGGTTCCCCG
>NW_011424845.1:0-509 GCF_000754665.1 Bison bison bison
AAATGAGATTTATTTTGTCTACTAAATTCCAGTTATCACTCCTCCAACTACTTCTAATTGGGTCTGTTACACCAAAATAGCAGACCAAGGGATTGAGATTTTAATCATACAAGACTGAGATCTAGAACTTGGAACTCAGAAATACTTGCAAGTCGGTGTCTATTCTCCAGGCTGAGGCAGTCCTATGCCCCATTTTCACAGGAAGTTATCACAATCATGGCTGCCTTGTTCCCTAAATTAAAACTGAGCAGAACTCTGTGGGGCTCTGGAGTACAGATCTGTTCTGTGTTCTCCATTTCTTGTCTGTAGGATATAGGCTTCATTCAGCCTCCTTGACCTTCCCTGAGCTCCAAAGGGTGGATTCAAATGATTGCTAATCAGGGAAGGGAGGGGATACAGAAACAGGAGAAACAATCAAATGGTGGTACAGCCTCCAGACAGGGTCCTGGTTCCTACTCAAAGAATAAGCATAACAATGTCTTTGAGTTCTTCTACAGAACTAGAGCCCC
>NW_011424846.1:0-529 GCF_000754665.1 Bison bison bison
GTGTATGCCCAGCAGTGGGATTGCTGGGTCATAATTAATCCTTTAATTTTCAATTTTACAATCTATTACCTTGCAAAATATGACCCTATTTTTAAAGCATATTTCATATTTTTAAATATATTTTGTGATTGATTGTGTTTTGTATTTTTAATATTGTATTTCAGAGAGTCTACCCTCTCCTCTAGTATTTTTTTTTTACTTAAATTAATTTACTTGTTTAATTGGAGGCTAATTACTTTACAAAATTGTAGTGGTTGTTGCCATACATTGACATGAATCAGCCATGGGTGTATCAGTTCAGTTCAGTTCAGTTGCTCAGTTGTGCCCGACTATTTGCGACCCCACGCGCTGCAGCATGCCAGGCCTCCGTGTCCATCAACAACTGCTGGAGTCTACCCAAACCCATGTCCATTGAGTCGGTGATGCCATCCAACATCTCCTCCTCTGCTGTCCTCTTCTGCCCTCGTCTTTCCCTGAATCAGGGTCTTTTCAAATGAATCAGGTGGCCAAAATATTGAAGATTCAGCTT
>NW_011424847.1:0-516 GCF_000754665.1 Bison bison bison
ATCTCTAATTTTTTTGAGGAGATCTCTAGTCTTTTCCATTCTATTGTTTTCCTATATTTCTTTGCTTCAATGGGTGTGGCACAATTCAAATGTTTCTCTTTCCACTCTGGTCAGTCATAGCCAATATTTTGTACCAACCAGTGTCCAGTGCTGTGACATATGACTGATTTCAATTCATCAGTGAAGTGAAGTTAAAAAAAAAAAATACCTCCAGGAGTTTATCAACACAGTGTTTCATGGCTGCCACTGGATTCGAGTACTTCTTCACCCACTCCAGGTTAACATAGTCATTTATCACCATCCATTGCTTCACTACACTGACATGTTTCAAATGCTTCTATATTAATCCTGGTGCAAAATTTCTAGTACTTATAAACAGCCAGTGTTTTAGTTTGGAGCATGACCCAATGGCTTCTCATTCTCACCCATAAGCCAAAGTCTAGTGTTTACGTACTGTGACATGCTTAAAGAGCTTCATCATCCACCCTAGATCTAGACAGTCAGCATTTACATCAT
>NW_011424848.1:0-573 GCF_000754665.1 Bison bison bison
GGAACAATACGAGTCAGTTTAACTGAGGTAGATGAACCTAGAAACTGTGATACAGAGTGAAGTAAGTCAGAAAGAGAAAAATAAATATAGTAAATGAACGCATACACATGGAATCTTGTAAAATGGTACTGGTGAATATTTGAAGAGCAGAAACAGATACACAGATGTAGAGGAAGGACTTGTGAACTCAGCTGGAGAAGGAGAGGGTGGGATGAATTGAGAGAGTAGCACTGAAACATCACCTACTACCATATGTAAAATAGCTAGCTAGTGGGAAGTTGCTATATAACATGGGGAGCCCAGCACTGTCCTCTGTGATGACCTAGAGGGTGGGATGGCGGGAAGTGGGAGGCAGGCTCACCAAAGAGTGGATAATATACTTATGGCCTATTCATGTTGTTGTATGAGGAAACAAACCAAACAATGTAAAGCAGTTATCCTTTCAATTAAAAATTAATAAATACAATCTAAAAACTATCATTCAACACATTTGTACTGTCATCTAAAGCTATATGGGATCATCTTCTATTCCTAGCTATTTTTCCACTATAAGTGCTTATAAATGTCATTAAA
>NW_011424849.1:0-539 GCF_000754665.1 Bison bison bison
ATTTGACCTAATGATCAGTGGTGTTTTTTTTTTTTCTTTCTTTTTCTTTTTTCTTTCTTTTTTAAATTAGAAAGATTAAATCAACATGGGACAAAGCTATGATTTTCGAGTCATGTAGACTTGTAGTCATAGG
This sequence comes from Bison bison bison, assembly GCF_000754665.1. Taxonomy (NCBI): domain Eukaryota; kingdom Metazoa; phylum Chordata; class Mammalia; order Artiodactyla; family Bovidae; genus Bison; species Bison bison. The sequence continues at coordinate 134 of NW_011424849.1, forward strand.
TTTTTCAGCTGCCATTTAGTCTCTTTGATGCTAAATGTCCTTATCTGTAAGATAAGGGTGTTTATAACTCCCCTAGAGTTTTGGAGATAAACAAATAGCATATTGTTTCGTACTTAGCTAATATGTAATATATTTATACTTAGGTGGCAGTTTATTTAAAGGAGCCCTGGGACTTGTGGCCATATCCTCCAAGAATAAAAGAAAAAAGTACTTAAAATATGGAACGACCATGTATGTTACGTGAAAAAGACAAGAGCCAGAACCACAGAAAAGCGAGGGAGAAACCAAACAAGTAGATGATGAAGATGCTGAAGTGATCTTGTTTGGAGTGGAACATGTAAATGAAGATGCTGATGTGATCTTTGTGGGGATGACCTCAAATTCAAAACCAGTTGTTTCAAACATA
>NW_011424850.1:0-624 GCF_000754665.1 Bison bison bison
AATCTGGATGCAGGTCAGTAAGAAACAGTTAGAACAAGGCATAGAAGAGCAGGCTGGTTCAAATAGGAAATGGAGTAGGTCAAGGCTGTATTGTCACCCTGCTTATTTAATTTATATGCATAATACATCATGAGAAACACTGGGTTGTATGAAGTACAAGCTGGAATCAAGCTTGCGCCAAGAAATATCAATAAATATAAACATGCAGATGACACCACCCTTATGACAGAAAAAACGGAAGATCTAAAAGTCTCTTGATGAAAGTGAAAAAGAGTGAAAAAATGACTTAAAATTCAACATTCAGAAAACTAAGATCATGGTACCTGGTCCCATCACTTCATGCCAAATAGATAGGGAAACAATGTTAGACCTTATTTATTTTATTGGTGGATGGTGGGTCCAAATCACTGCAGATGGTGACTGTATCCATGAAATTAAAAGATGCTTCCTCTTTTGAAAGAAAATTTATGAGCAACCTACACTGTCTATTAAAAAGCAGAGACATTACTTTGCCAACAAATGTCTGTCTAGTCAAGCCTACTGTTTCTCCAGTAGTCATATATGAATGTGACAGTTGGACTATATAGAAAGCTGAGAAGAATAAATGATGCTTTTGAACTGTGA
>NW_011424851.1:0-554 GCF_000754665.1 Bison bison bison
TAGCAATTTTTACCTTAGAACAAACCGAGGCACTCTGAACATTTTGTGCTTCATGTTGATGACTCTTAGACATGTCTACAGTAGAGGAGCAAAAACAAAACTACTAGATATTTCATATTGACTAGTTCCCAGTTCACGGGACTCTGACATTCCCTGAGGTCAAAGTTTTCTTGTATTGGAAGCAGTTGGGTTTGCAAGGGCTGCCTTGTCTTGAGACCATTGAAATAAGAACTCAGAACTTGAGCACTATTATCAAAAATCACAAGGCTCACACTGACACAGACATCAATCCAGACAGACAAGACAAGACATCTTCCAGTTTTCCGCCTGAGATGGAAAAGATTTCTTTGAGCCGTTTTTTCTGGGGAGTGGGGGTGGGCTGGCGGCCAGGCAGGCTTTGGGAAGAGCTCATGGTTGGAATTGCATATGAAAAGACCAGCTTTCGGGTCAAGGATCAAGTTCCTGCAACACTTGCCGGTAGAGAATATCATGGCCCTCTAGGTCAGGTCATCTTCCTTCCGTAGCCCTGTTTGATCCCTGAATTCTAGACAGCT
>NW_011424853.1:0-553 GCF_000754665.1 Bison bison bison
GCACGCCAGTGTTATTTGTTTGCAGCATCCCTCCCTCCCTCCCCACAGCGCGACTGAACAAAGAGAAGAAATACAGCTCCACCCATCAGAACACCGACACAAGCTTCCCTAACCAGGAAACCTTGACAAGCCATCTGTACAAACCCACACACAGCGAGGAAAAGCCACAATAAAGAGAACTCCACAAACTGCCAGAATACAGAAAGGACACCCCAAACTCAGCAATTTAAATAAGATGAAGAAACAGAGGAATAGCCAGCAGATAAAGGAACAGGATAAATGCCCACCAAACCAAACAAAAGAGGAAGAGATAGGGAATCTACCTGATAAAGAATTCTGAATAATGATAGTGAAATTGATCCAAAATCTTGAAATTAAAATGGAATCACAGATAAATAGCTTGGAGACAAGGATTGAGAAGATGCAAGAAAGGTTAACAAGGACCTAGAAGAAATAAAAAGAGTACAATATATAATGAATAAATGACAATAAATAGAAATTAAAAAACACTCTGGAGGCAACAAATAGTAGAATAACAGAGGCAGAGATAGGA
>NW_011424854.1:0-710 GCF_000754665.1 Bison bison bison
CCCGACCACCATCTCGCTCTCTCTGTCGAAGAGTTAACTTACAGCTCCAATTCATAAAGTCCTGTCATCTTCCTTAACTTCCAGCTGAGTCTCCATCTGGATCGCGGAACCCACCACGCTTCCTAATTATGCCTGGGCTGCTAAGACCCACTCGAGAAGGTGTCTAGGGTGAGGCACCTTTCGCTATTCGAGACGGCGCCTGCGGCCTACGTAAGTGGTGCAAACTTCTTGTCTGAAGTTTGATTGGTCTTCCGCGTAAACCAAGCTACTCAGTCTCTTTTCTCCACCGAATTTTCCTACTGAGCTCTCCTCATACTATTATTCTTGACATCTCTGATTAGCATATAAATAGTCGCCTAGGCCATCTCTCCTTCGAATACCCTGGATCAGTTGGGCTGTCCCGGCAGGTGGCGACCGAACAGGGACCTCAGGAGGCAATACTCAAAGAGCTGAGCAGACACGAACCACGCAATCAGCAGGCAATAAGCATGGAGCTCAGCAGTGACGAATCATGCTGCTCAACTGGCAATAATCAAGCACGTGACCAGGCAGGAATCACGCAGCTCAGCTGGCAATTGTCAAGCAGATGAGCCGACAGGAATCACGCAGCTCAGATGGCAATTGTCATGCAGATGAGCCGGCAGGAATCACGCAGCTCAGCAGGCCCTGATCACGTGACTCTGCAGGCACTGATCACGTGGCTGATCAAG
>NW_011424855.1:0-504 GCF_000754665.1 Bison bison bison
TAAGAGTCGGACACGACTGAGCGACTTCACTTTCACTTTTTCACTTTCATGCATTGGAGAAGGAAATGGCAACCCACTCCAGTGTTCTTGCCTGGAGAATCCCAGGGGCAGGAGAGCCTGGTTGGCTGACGTCTATGGGGTCACACAGAGTCAGACACGACTGAAGTGACTTAGCAGCAGCAGCAGTGTGGACAAGTATGAGAATTTAAATCCCCAGGAGCACAGTCATGGGAGACCCTCACAATTTTGTGAGATTGACCGGAATTCTACAGCTAATATTGGAGAAGTTTCCTCCCTTGTTTCTTGCATAGTGGGCCAGAGGCAGGTGAATGAACCATTTTGAAATATTCCAGAACATTCTGTTCTTCTTAACAAGTCCCAGCCTCAGGGGAAACCAGCTAACTAAAGCCCAAGCTGCCTCGGTATTAACCAAGCCTAGCTAATCTAGGGATGGGAAATATTCAAATTCAGCTAACTCTAGCCACTTTCTCCTACCCAAGTGGT
>NW_011424856.1:0-599 GCF_000754665.1 Bison bison bison
ACAAGAGCGGGAGTGAACAGGTACAAATTCCATTTTGCAGCCTTTCACTGGGCAATCCAGTTAGCCTCCCTGAATATCTATTTAACCATCTTCAAAAGACACAATCATAATATCAATCACACCATTCTGTTGACAAGGTTAAATGAGACGATTATGAATAAGCATTTGATAAGCTGTCCAGTGGACAGAAATTTTTATTTTTAATGTTGTTGGCAATGGCTCAGCATAAATGTCAATTTTGTACTATATATGTATTTAGGAAATATGACAACTGAATATATGAAAGAAATTTATAAAAGTGCATGCTTAGTTTGTCTTCCAGTCCTTTCTCTATTTCAGAATCTTTTTACCTTAAGTGTGGGCTTATCTCCTGAAGACTGACTTTGGACCCAGGTATGAATCATTTATCACATAAAGAGGTGAATTACTGGGGATGTTTCAAAAAGAGGAGTAACTGGGGGCTGAGTTATTTTTAGAGTTGTTGTGCTGTCACAAATAATCATCTGTTGTATTTTCAGTCATTTGAACTTGGATAAGAAATAATAGATGACCCTGACCGTGATAAGACAGTTTTAGCATTGGTGATGAATAAAAAGCAC
>NW_011424857.1:0-525 GCF_000754665.1 Bison bison bison
TCCACCATATGGCCAGATTCTGCTCTAGGGAGCTAGCATGTTTTGCATCTGCCACTACCCCAGGCGCTGTCATTGACCTGGATCTGGAAATTCCAATCACGGGTTCCTGCTCCACAATCTGAACAACACACTCCTGTGTCCCACAGGACCTTCAATAACTGGGAGCTCTCCATGAGTATCCAAATGATACACAGGGGCTCCAAGTGGCTGGATACTTTTCTCCATGGGATAGAGTACCTGATGCTGTCCAGATGCTAGGGGAGAAGGGAAAACCCACCGTTTGCAGCAGTTGATCTCTATTGTTCAGGGACCCCAGAGCCTTAGGGTACAGAGCTCACTTTGTGTCTCTTTATCTCTGCTTCTGGCACAGCACTGTTTGGGGCAATCCTTTTTGTGTATGTACCAGGGCTGGTGTCTATGTGTCTCATGGCAATGTCAGGGAAAGAAATCCCAGAGTTTGATAAGGATAGAAAGGCCCTTGTTGCTGCATGTCCAAGGGGCTGTGGGATCACCCACCATGGCTTC
>NW_011424858.1:0-682 GCF_000754665.1 Bison bison bison
TCCGGGCATCGGGTTCTTATCAAGAGGGGACCGGGAAATCGGGGTGCTTCGCAGTGTGGAAGCACCCACGAGGCCACGTCTGGAATGTCGTGGTGAGACCGGCCTCATCCTGAGGTGGGACCGGAAGGTCGGGAACCCCTTCCAGACAAAGCAGGGGAGTCGACCCTCCTGTCGAGATCAGGAGGGTAGAAGGGGCTCAGAGGAAGTGGTGCCAGAAAACCTCGGTGTTCCTCTCCAGGTAGACGGGATGCCAGGGAACTTCGTGGGGGCGCATCAAGGGTGCCAAGTACCGTTTCGACCTCCAATTCCTAACGTGGGACTTCTCCTGAGACGCTGTAGCGGGACAGGGCTTCATCTTGCGATGACGGGGGAATCACGTGGTTTTTCTCGGGTTGCGGCGGGATTCTCGATTTACGACGGGGAATTCGGTATGCCTCTTGTGTTGGCCCAGGGAAGTCCAATCTTCCATTCGAGTTGCGAAGGAAAGCTGGGGATTGCTCTCGAGTGACTGCAGGGCCAATAGACCTCATCTAGGCTTGTATCCAGAAGCCAATGTTCCTCTCCGAGGGGCGACCGGGATCGTCGGGGTTGCATTCCAGACGCACCCGGGGAGACAGGCATTCATCTCGAGTGGAAGCAAAGAACCCCGCTCTGCTCTCGAGTCGCGACGGGTATCTCTTGG
>NW_011424859.1:0-554 GCF_000754665.1 Bison bison bison
GTTCCTGCCTCAACTGGAGATGAGGCCCTCTTCCAATGCACCAAACCCAGTGGGGTCCCGAGAGGCCCCTCCCACCTCCAGTTTCCCTGGCTTCTCAGAGCCACCATGAGAAGCTCCCTGAGGTCACCTGCACAAGTCGAGGGAACCCAGGGTTTCCTGCCTCAACCCGAGAAAGAGCTCGAGAGACCTTCTTCAACGCGTCTCGAGGCCAGATTCCCCTACCATGGCTCGGGAGCAATGACGCGCTCCCCCTCGCCACTCGCATGGAGACCCGACTTCCCTGGCGCCGCACGAGAGGCTCACTGACCTCGCCGTCATACCTCGTGAGAAACCGCACACTGGGGCCGCCGCTCGAGAACAACCCCGAGATTCCCCCGTCATCGGGAGATGAGGGCCTTCGTCTCCTGCATGGCCTGGAGACCAATCTCGCGACCTCTCTCCAAACGCCTCAGGAGGCTTGACTCCCTTGAGTCCACCCAGTGAGCTCCAAGAGATACCCGTCGCGATTCGAGAGCAGAGCGGGGTTCTTTGCTTCCACTCGAGATGAATGCCTG
>NW_011424860.1:0-502 GCF_000754665.1 Bison bison bison
GGAGGCTCGGCATACGCAAATGCGGGATCGAGCCTCAGGAGTCCACCCGGATATTCTCGAGCATCTCCCCCCCAAAAAACCGGAGTCTGCCTACTGTATTGCTTTGTGCTCTCACCTCTGATTTCACTGGGGGCTGTCCCCCACCACCATCTCGCTCTCTCTGTCAAAGTGTTAACTTACAGCTCCTATTCCTCAAGTTCCTTGTCATTCTTCCCTTTAACTTCCAGCTGAGTCTCCATCTGGAGCGCGGAACCCACCACGCTTCCTAATTATGCCTGGGCTGCCAAGACCCACTCGAGAAGGTGTCTAGGGTGAGGCACCTTTCGCTATTCGAGAGGGCGCCTGCGGCCTACGTAAGCGGTGCAAACTTCTTGTCTTGAAGTTTGATTGGTCTTCCGCGTAAACCAAGCTACTCAGTCTCTTTTCTCCACTGAATTTTCCTACTGAGCTCTCCTCATACTATTATTCTTGACATCTCTGATTAGCGTATAAATAGTCGCCT
>NW_011424861.1:0-615 GCF_000754665.1 Bison bison bison
CAGCCACGTGATCAGTGCCTGCAGAGTCACGTGATCAGGGCCTGCTGAGCTGCGTGATTCCTGCCGGCTCATCTGCATGACAATTGCCATCTGAGCTGCGTGATTCCTGTCGGCTCATCTGCTTGACAATTGCCAGCTGAGCTGCGTGATTCCTGCCTGGTCACGTGCTTGATTATTGCCAGTTGAGCAGCATGATTCGTCACTGCTGAGCTCCATGCTTACTGCCTGCTGATTGCGTGGTTCGTGTCTGCTCAGCTCTTTGAGTATTGCCTCCTGAGGTCCCTGTTCGGTCGCCACCTGCCGGGGACCAGCCCCAACTGAGCCAGGGTATTCGAAGGAGAGATGGCCTAGGCGACTATTTATATGCTAATCAGAGATGTCAAGAATAATAGTATGAGGAGAGCTCAGTAGGAAACTTCGGTGGAGAAAAGAGACTGAGTAGCTTGGTTTACGCGGAAGACCAATCAAACTTCAAGACAAGAAGTTTGCACCACTTACGTAGGCCGCAGGCACCCTCTCGAATAGCGAAAGGTGCCTCACCCTAGACACCTTCTCGAGTGGGTCTTAGCAGCCCAGGCATAATTAGTAAGCGTGGGGGTTTCCGCGCTCCAGATG
>NW_011424862.1:0-511 GCF_000754665.1 Bison bison bison
ATATGCAAATAGAATTGAGGAAGAAAATTTTCAAAAAAACCAGTAGACCAAGTGGTCAGGTAGCCAAGCAGGCTACCAACAGGAAATGGCTGATTCTCAGGTGAGCTACCTATAGAACTGTGATTATTAATATTATAAAGTATCATATAGAGCTGATGTGATAATTAATCAAGTCCTCAAAATATATGAGATTCCTAAAAAAAAATTCATTTTATTTTGTTTCTTTAGAAACCTTACACAAATTATCATGCCTTTGTTGTCTTAAAATATCTTTTTTTAAGCATCATGAAAAAAATTCCCCTTCTTTACAGCATCACTTCTCTACAAGTTGGCTCATGGAGAACAGGCAGGTAAATCATAAGATCTACTCTGAAAAGAATCTGGTCAAAATTTGAAAGAACCAGCTGTGACTAACATTTTAGATAATATTTATAAGTATAGACTAGAGCTCTGGAGTGGACTTGTTTAAGCTTCTGATGCTCTCTGCCACCATAGAATTATCACAATAATG
>NW_011424863.1:0-552 GCF_000754665.1 Bison bison bison
GTCTTTTAATTTCATGGCTGCAATCACCATCTGCAGTGATTTTGGAGCCCCCAAAAATAAAGTCTGACACTGTTTCCACTCTTTCCCCATCTATTTACCATGAAGTGATGGGACCAGATGCCATGATCTTCGTTTTCTGAATGTTGAGCTTTAAGCCAACTTTTTCACTCTCCGCTTTCAGTTTCATCAAGAAGCTTTTTAGTTCTCTTCACTTTCTGCCATAAGGGTGGTGTCTTCTGCATATCTGAGGTTATTGATATTTCTCCTGGAAATTCTTGATTCCAGCTTGTGCTTCTTCCAGCCTAGCGTTTCTCATGATGTACTCTGCATATAAGTTAAATAAGCAGGGTGACAATATACAGCCTTGACGTACTCCTTTTCCTATTTGGAACCAGTCTGTTGTTCCATGTCCAGTTCTAAACTGCTGCTTCCTGACCTGCATGTAGGTTTCTCAAGAGGCAGGTCAGGTGGTCTGGTATTCCCATCTCTTTCAGAATTTTCCACAGTTTATTGTGATCCACACAGTTAAAGGCTTTGGCATAGTCAATAAAG
>NW_011424864.1:0-737 GCF_000754665.1 Bison bison bison
AAACCTATTTTTCTAGAGAATATTCTTATTCATTCTGTACCCTCTTCACCCTGCTGGCAGTTAGGCAGGTACAATCCTAACCGCCCCACATTACGGTCTCAAATTATTTACCCTTCAGATTTATGAGCAGGATCTAAAGCGTCCTTAATCATATTCCAAAGAGAAAGGGTGTCAGTGGTTACTTTTTCTGGGCAATGCAAAAGTGTAATAAGATTTTACCTGTTTCCCTACATTTTCCCAGGTATCTAGGTTACCAGTGCCCTCTTCTGGAAACCAAACACATTGCTCTTGTACAAACGTAAAAATGATTGAATACTAACCTTAACTTTAATTCCTCTTTTATTTAACAATTGCAAGATTACTTCTATAAAGAGCTGTCGTTCTTTTGATTCGTTGTTCCCCGTGTCAGTGATTTCTGTCTTCAAGGAAGATTCAACACTACCCACTCTTCCTCACACTACCTATCGTATGCAAGGGGGTTTGCAGCACCCTAAGTGGGACCCTGGCCGTTCCAAAAACTGGACAATGGGGAGACTTACCTTCAGGTTCCTGTTCTGGGTGCCATTTGCCAGGGTCCAGCCCAGCAGGATTTAGGGATACTCTCAGGATGAACGGCGTTGGCAAGAGAGAAAGTAAGGAGAGCAAAAGAGGCTGATATTCCTTAGTTTACACAGAAAGCCAATAAGCCCCTAAACAGCACTCGCTCTGTTCATGGAGGCCACAGGCGCACTCTCGAT
>NW_011424865.1:0-650 GCF_000754665.1 Bison bison bison
AAGGGTAGGTGTCATATCAAGTCCAGCAATAGGACCTTGTGTATATCAGATGTCCATCAGTGATAGTTTTAAGGCTGCTGTTACAGAGAAAACTCTATGCTGCAAGGCTTTATTATTTGCTCCTTTTTAGGATGGCCTGTGATGTCTGAGTGTTTTGTCAGGCCTGGGAGTACATTAGAGCAGAATGAGCCAAAGGATGCCATGAAACCTGATGTATCCTCACTTTTGGATCTTTGAAGTAAGTGCTCATATTCTCTTTAAGTTGAAGACAAGGATGAGTTGGTTTTACATGTACAGATTCTTGTTCTGAAACACTGAGATGACATTATGTATTCAGCGGTACTTGCTTTTCCCTACATATTATTAGAAATTATTTTGTCTACCACTCTTGCTGCAACAGGTTTATACGGATTTTGTATTTAATATGTATTTGTGGGAAGAAATTAATACCAAGTTCCAGATTTATCCCTTCCATCCACCAAGGTCCCTGGCTACCATAAGTTTCTTGCCAGTTTGGATGTCCACATCACATTTGTGTGGGCACACACTGCAGTGGATTTCTGTATCCCACCACTCCAATGTATCCCATGATATTTCTTGAAATGTTCCTTCATTTAGTGTGATGATCTCTGGATTTCTCTCTATCGGTG
>NW_011424866.1:0-835 GCF_000754665.1 Bison bison bison
AGTTACTGACATAGTTAGTGTTAGCACTGTTAGTATAGTTATTAGCATTAGGATAGTTTATAGCACTGTTAGCATACACGGTATTGTTAGAACAGTTAGCATTCTTAGTGAGGGCTTAGCGGTAGTGAGTATAGTTAGTGGTAGAGTTAGTATAGTTAGGTAATTAGTATAGCTTAGTGGTAGTTAGTGTAGTTAGGGATCCAGGACCTCATGGCCATCTCTGTTAACAACAGTGTTCATATTGAGAATTATGATATCCTTCAAACAATTGGTGAAGGCCAATTCGCCAAAGTGAAGTTGGCCCGGCATGTTCTGACCAAGGAGGTGGTAGCCATTAAGGTCATTCAAAAGACCAGTCAGAGCTCCTCCGGCCTCAAGGAATGGAATCAAGAGATTGATAGCCTGAAAACATTAAGCCACCAAATATTGTAAAACTATTGGAAGTTATTGACACGGAGGAGGCTCTATTTATAGTAATGGAGTACGTCAGTGGAGGAGACTTGTCCACCTACTTGGAGGCCAAAGGCCGCTTGACGGAGGGGGAGGCCCGAGGCCTGTTCCGCCAGCTGGTCTCGGCTCTGCAGCACTGCCACCAGAGGGGCGTGGTGCACCGGGATTTGAAGCTGGGCAACCTCCTCCTCGACGCCAACAACAACGTCAAGATCTCTGACTTCGGCCTTAGCAACCAGTGGCACCCAGGAAAGAAGCTAGACACTTTCTGCGGCAGCCCTGCGTACATGGCCCCAGAACTCTTCCTGAGGATGCCTTACACAGGCCCAGAGGTGGATGTGTGGAGCCTCGGCGTCATCCTGTACACGATGGTAACTGGATCCCT
>NW_011424867.1:0-667 GCF_000754665.1 Bison bison bison
GCCCTATACAGTTTCATAGCCCCCCTCCATTTATGTGTATTGGTGACAGTGGGTATAAACAGCCTGAAAGTGTATGCATGTACCATAACATCTAGACTTAATATATTGTGGAGTATTCAATAACCATTATGTAGAAGGTAGATAAGAATTAAAAGGGTTTAATTTCCTAGAAAGAAAATGGAAAAATGGTCATTTTTAAAAAATAAAGTTTATTAGATCATAATGTTGTCTGAATTTACCACCTTTGTCAAAAGTGAACTCAAAGCTTGCAATGTAGTCTATAATTCCTCAATCAAAGTCAGCAACTTATGGACAGCATCAGCATCCACAGTAGACCTTTCACTAGCCAAACAAACCTCCCTTAAAATTAAAAAAATAAAGTTAGTTAGTTTGCATTTTTCACAGTGCACCATCCACCCCTTTACTGTTTTTGAAACCGCGTGGTAAAGTTATATCCAATTATAGTTACCGAAATAACCGCAGTGACTGAGTCATCTTCTCAAATTCTCTTGCTTTTCTATGTCCCTTTTGAATAACCTCCTCTGGAAGATTAGCAAGCCTTGCTGCATTAAAACCATAGCTTTTCGGACAGGCTCCATTAATGAATTTATAGAGGAAGGTAATAGTCTCCTGGCTGGGATCTTCACATTCATTTTCTACCATGCAT
>NW_011424868.1:0-520 GCF_000754665.1 Bison bison bison
CATCCCAGTGCACCAGCCCCAAGCATCCTGTATCGTGCATCAAACCTGGACTAGCGATTCGTTTCTTATATGATATTATACATGTTTCAATGCCATTCTCCCAAATCATCCCCCCTTCCTCTCCCACAGAGTCCAAAAGACTGTTCTATACATCTGTGTCTCTTTTGCTTATTTTTTAAATGCTGATGGTATTAACCCCCATTTTATAGGTATAGAGATTGAGAAACATAGATCTTGGTAGCTTCTTCAAAGTCACAGTTGGTAACTGTCACTAATTGGAACTTAAAGTTTTCAGGAGAATTGTGGTCCTTGTTTGAATAACTTACGGTGTGACTTAGAGCCACACAGGCCTGGCTTAAATTGTCCTGTGTCACGTACTAGCTGAGGGCTCTACAGCCATGTTACTTAACATCTCTGAATCTTAGCTTTTGAAAAATTTATAATGTGGGAGTGATACATCTTTTACAGCATTTCTAGGAGAATTAGCTTAATCTCTTGTGAGCAGTTCGTGTTTGAAGGA
>NW_011424869.1:0-597 GCF_000754665.1 Bison bison bison
GGTTGAGATGGTTGGATGGCATCACCGACTAAATGGACATGAATTTGGGTAAACTCCGGGAGTTGGTGATGGACAGGGAGGCCTGGCATGCTGTGGTTCACAGTGTCACAAAGAGTTGGACATTAGTGAGCAACTGAACTGAACTGAACTTTCTTTATATTAGATTGACTCTTTATGGTTCATGTAACAATATAAGACACTGGCTGACCTGTCTTCAGGTGATGTTAATCAGATCCCAGATTTTTTTTTTAAGTTCCCTGTCCCTGGATCAAATCACAGCCACCTGCAGTGGAAACATGGAATCCTAATCACTGGACCTCCAGGGAATTCCCTCTAGCTTCTGTCTCTTAATTTTTTTTTTTTTTAATCTCTTACCTCTGCTTTCCAAAATGTTGACCATTTTTTAAGGAAGAATCTTGTAGGGCATGATGCCTGCCACTGACCATAACCTCCAGGAAAGACGCAGAATCTCATGTATCTCATTGGCTGTCATCGGGCCATATAGTCATTCCTGCGGAATGCAAAGCTTTGATGGATTTAGTTCTAGTCCCATCCAAACAACACGGGATCTACAGAAGGAAGTGGCTCTTTAGAAGA
>NW_011424870.1:0-596 GCF_000754665.1 Bison bison bison
AGACTGAGTAGCTTGGTTTACTCGGGAGACCAATAAAACTTCAAGACAAGAAGTTCGAACCACTTACGTAGGCCGCAGGCGCCCTCTCGAATAGCGGAAGGTGCCTCACCCTAGACACCTTCTCGAGTGGGTCTTAGCAGCCCAGGCAAAATTAGTAAGCGTGGTGGATTCCGGGCTCCAGATGGAGACTCAGCTGGAAGTGAAAGGGAAGAGTGACAAGGAACTTTATGAATTGGAGCTGTAGGTTAACTCTTTGACAGAAAGACCTAGATGGTGCTGGTGGACAGCCCCCAGTAAAATCAGAGGTGAGAGCACAAAGCAATAAAGTAGGCAGACTCTGGTTTTTTGGGGTATAGATGTTCGAGAATAACCGGGTGGACTCCTGAGGCTCGATCCCTCATTTGCGTATGCCGGTCCTCCTTCCTCATGACTTTTGTCCAGAGTGGAATGCCTCACCGGCTCGCAGCACATGATCAGTGCATGCTCAGTCATGATATCAGTGCATGATCAGCCACGTGATCACTGACTCCACAGTCACGGGATCAGCGCCTCTCAGTCAGGTGATCACCGTATGATAAACACGTGATCAGTGAACG
>NW_011424871.1:0-505 GCF_000754665.1 Bison bison bison
TCGCATCAAGGGTGACAAGTACCGTTTCGAACTCCAATTCCTAAAGTGGGACTTCTCCTGCGACGCTGTAGCGGCACAGGGCTACATCTTGCGATGACGGGGGAACCACGTGGTTTTTCTCGAGGTGTAGCAGGATTCTCGAATTACGACGGGGAATTCAGGATGCCTCTTGTGTTGGCCCAGGGAAGTCCAATCTTCCATTCGAGTTGCGAAGAAAAACTGGCGATTGCTCTCGAGTGACTGCAGGGCCAATAGACCTCATCTAGGCTTCTGTCCAGAAGCCAATGTTCCTCTCCAGGGGCGACAGGGATCTCAGGGTTGCATTCCAGACACAACCGGGGAGACAGGCATTCATGTCGAGTGGAAGCAAAGACCCGCTCTGCTCTCAAGTCGCGACGGGTATCTCTTGGAGCTCACTGGGTGGACTAAAGGGAGTCAAGCCTCCTGAGGCGTTGGAGAGAGGTCGAGAGATTGGTCTCTAGGCCATACAGGAGACGAAGGCCCT
>NW_011424872.1:0-564 GCF_000754665.1 Bison bison bison
GAAATTCATTGCTCAGTAGAAGAAGATAGACTTCTGGATAAATTGGCATAATTATGTCAGGAAGAACACAGGAAGCTATGCATCTAAGTGAGAATCTTTCTACAAACTCTTCAGGTTTGTTCAGTGATAAGCTTGACAGCAATCAGGACCCACAGTTCCCCCACTCATTTCAGTCAACTTGCTATTTTCATATGTCTTACTGTATTATTGAGAATGCACCCAAGTTTTCTATGCTTGTGTGCGCACACATACACTATTAAAGGAATTAAATTCAGATGTGTCTCAAAGTTTAAAACCATATGTCTAAATTCAATAATTAGGAGCCAGAAATGGCACATTAATTTTCCTAAATAAAATTAAATATGGCCTTAAGCTTTACAGACTACCATTTGTAAGAAATCTAAACACTTAGCTTCAAGGTCTGACAATGATAATGAAAAAAGTTTCTCTTAGGGTTATTTTGTCATATAAAGTGGGGCTTAGTTGATGGTTCTGAAAATAAATTGTCAGGCTTTGTATTTAAAAATCACTTCACTAGCTGGTTGCTGGCTCCTCTTATAAAGT
>NW_011424873.1:0-632 GCF_000754665.1 Bison bison bison
AGGACAGTCTCAAGAGCAAACCCCAGTGGATGATTCACATTGAAAAGTGGGAATAAAACCACAATTGGAACCCAGGGGCAGTGTTGTTAAGGAAGAAGACCCAAAACCTTCCTACCACCTGTACAAGCTGCAGATTAAATCCACGTAGCTGTGAAAAGAAGAGAAGTGAAAAGCAAAGGAGAAAAGGAAAGATATAAGCATCTGAATGCAGAGTTCCAAGGAAGAGCAAGAAGAGATAGGAAAGGCTTCCTCAGGGAGCGATGCAAAGAAAAGGAGGAAAACAACAGAATGGGAAAGACTAGAGATCACTTCAAGAAAATTGGAGATACCAAGGGGAGATTTCATGCAAAGATGGGCTCGATAAAGGACGGAAATGGTATGGACCTAACAGAAGCAGAAAATATTAAGAAGAGATGGCAAGAATACACAGAAGAACTGTACAAAAAAGATATTCACGACCCAGATAATCACGATGGTGTGATCACTGAACTAGAGCCAGACATTGTGGAATATAAAGTCAAGTGGGGCTTAGAAAGCAGCATTATGAACAAAGCTAGTGGAGGTGATGGAATTCCAGTTGAGCTATTTCAAATCTCAAAGGATGATGCTGTGAAAGTGCTGCACTCAATATG
>NW_011424874.1:0-547 GCF_000754665.1 Bison bison bison
ACCAAGAGGTAGAGATGAGTGAGTGATACTCAGTTTTGGATCTGTGGTTTTTGAGGCACAGTGGGATTTCCATATGGATTTATGAATGCACAGTTGGAAACTAGTGTGAGTTTAAGGGTGAGATGAAGGGTAAAGATTGAGATTTGGGATTCTCCATAGGAGTCGTGGCTAAACCTCAGGTACCTGGGTAAGATATCAAAAGAGACTGCAGAATAGAAGAGAAGAAAAAGAAGAGGACTAGAGACAGAGGAGAATAAGAAAATTCTTTTTCCTTTTTAAAGGCAGGATCTAAATAAGGAGTTTTAAGTTAGTTTATTTTTCTCCTCATTCTATTTCAAGGAGAAAAAAAGATAAATGAGGAAATACACATTTGTTCACATTTATTGAAACCCTAAGACATTAAAAATATGCCTAAAGTCAAAGATAAATTTAGTTTTGATCATTGTGAAGGTAGGGAACATTTTCGGCAAGGATCATTGAAGCAAAGAAAAGATTTTCAGATAATCCCTAGTGAAACGAATGCTTCTGAGAATTCCAGATAATTGAG
>NW_011424875.1:0-730 GCF_000754665.1 Bison bison bison
AGGGGGAGCGCGTCATTGCTCTCGAGCCATGGTAGGGTGCCGGGGACCAGCCCCGGCTGATCCAGGGTATTCGAAGGAGAGACGGCTTAAGGCGAAGATCAGGAAACAACTGCTTAATTAAATGTTAATTAAGGATATAAAGAGTAATAGAATGAGAATAGCTCAGTGAGGAAATTCAGTGAAGAAAAGAGGCTGAAGAATTCAGCCAGAAGGTAAGAGAAAGAACGACATGGTGAGACCAAGTTTCGGTGAACAAGGCCCGCACTTTATTTTTCAAAGAGTTTTTTACCTTAAGTTATGCATAGAGGATAATGGGGGAAGGGGTAGAGTCTTGCATCAAACCAGGCTTTCTTCCTGCAAACTTATCATATGCAAACGCTTAGGTGATTTGCATCATCTTCTGGCCCGGAGGCCTGTTAACATTTTAAGACCTTTTCTTCAGAAAACTTATTTTTCTCTAAAGGTGGTTGGTCAGGAGCCACCCTCCAAAAAAGCATTAGATAAAGTTGCATTCCTACAGAGCAAAGGTGTTTTGGGCTATAACAAGAAAAAGAATTAACTCAAGGTTCCCAGGTTACAAACATTAAAGCTACTACTTACACCGATTATATTAATCAATACACTGCCAGGGACACAGCAGGTAAGGGATATGGAAACTTAGCAGCAAACAATGGCCCAACAAGTGAAAAACCATTCACCAATACAATTTCTAATCAATCTTTTAACTACT
>NW_011424876.1:0-669 GCF_000754665.1 Bison bison bison
ATCTTCCATTCGAGTTGCGAAGGAAAGCTGGGCATTGCTCTCGAGTGACTGCAGGGCCAATAGACCTCATCTAGGCTTCTGTCCAGAAGCCAATGTTCCTCTCCAGGGGCGACCGGGATCTCGCGGTTGCATTCCAGACGCACCCGGGGAGACAGGCATTCATCTCGAGTGGAAGCAAAGAACCCCGCTCTGCTCTCGAGTCGCGACGGCTATCTCTTGGAGCTCACTGGGTGGACTAAAGGGAGTCAAGCCTCCTGAGGCGTTTGGAGAGAGGTCGCGAGGCTGGCCTCTAGGCCATGCAGGAGACGAAGGCCCTCATGTCCGCGATGACGGGGGAGTCTCGGGGTGGTTCTCGAGCGGCGGCCCCAGGGTGCGGTTTCTCACGAGGTACGACGGCGAGGTCAGTGAGCCTCTCGTTGGGTGCCAGGGAAGTCGGGTCTCCTTGCGAGTGGCGAGGGGGAGCGCGTCATTGCTCTCGAGTCATGGTAGGGGAATCTGGCCTCGAGACGTGTTGAAGAAGGTCTCTCGAGGTCCTTCTCGGGTTGAGGCAGGAAACCCTGGCTTCCCTCGACTTGTGCAGGTGACCTCAGGGGGCTTCTCATGGTGGCTCTGAGAAGTCAGGGAACTGGAGGTGGGAGGGGCCTCGTCGGGACTCCCCGTGCGTTTGGT
>NW_011424877.1:0-552 GCF_000754665.1 Bison bison bison
TCATGTAGTGATCACGTGACTGAATGGCGCTGAACATGTGACTGATCATGTGCTGATCATGTTTGCTATCATACACTGATCATGTGGCTCTGGAGGCAATAATTAAAGAGCTGAGTAGGCACGAATCACACAATCAGCAAGCAATAATCATGGAGCTCATCTATGACGAATCATGCTGCTCAGATGGCAATAATCAAGCAGCTGAGCAGGCAGGAATGACACAGCACAGCTGGCAATTGTCAAGCAGATGACAGGGAGGAATCATGCAGCTCAGCTGGCAATTGTTAAGCAGATGAGCAGTCAGGAAACAGGCAGGTCAGCAGGCCCTGATCATGTGAGTGAGCACGCACTGTTCACGTGGCTTATCATACACTGATCACATGACGGATCATGCACTGATCACGTGGCAATCATTTACTGATCACGTGGCTGTGCATGCAATGATCACGTGGCTGAACATGCAATGATCACGTGGCTGATCATGCACTGATCACGAAGCTGATCATACACTGATTACGTGACTGTGCATTGCACTGATCGACGTGGCTGAAC
>NW_011424878.1:0-790 GCF_000754665.1 Bison bison bison
GCTCTCGAGTGACTGCAGGGCCAATAGACCTCATCTAGGCTTGTGTCCAGAAGCCAGTGTTCCTCTCCAGGGGCGAAAGGGATCTCGGGGTTGCATTCCAGACGCACCCGGGGAGACAGGCATCCATCTCGAGTGGAAGCAAAAAACCCCGCTCTGCTCTTGAGTCGCGACGGGTATCTCTTGGGGCTCACTGGGTGGACTAAAGGGAGTCAAGCCTCCTGAGGCGTTTGGAGAGAGGTCGAGAGATTGGTCTCTAGGCCATACAGGAGACGAAGGCCCTCAAGTCGCGATGACGGGGGAGCTCGGGGTTGTTCTCGAGCGGCGGCCCCAGTGTGCGGTTTCTCGCGAGGTACGACGGCGAGGTCAGTGAGCCTCTCGTGGGGCGCCAGGGAAGTCGGGTCTCCATGCGAATGGCGAGGGGAGCGCGTAATTGCTCTCAAGTCATAGTAGGGGAATCTGGCCTCGAGACGTGTTGAAGAAGGTCTCTCGAAGTCTTTCTCAGATTGAGGCAGGACACCCTGGGTTCCCTTGACTTGTGCAGGGGTGACCTCAGGGGGCTTCTCATGGTGACTCTGAGAAATCAGGGAAACTGGAGGTGGGAGGGGCCTCTCGGCACTCCACTGGGTTTGGTGCATTGGAAGAGGGCCTCATCTCCAGTTGAGGCAGGAACCTCAGGGTTCCTCTGATTTCAGACTCCGATCCCAGGGTCCCTGGATACTTGGGAAAGGAGAGTCAGGCCTCGTCTTGTGCTGAGGCATGGAACTCCGCTTGCCTCTCGAGGTGTTCCCGG
>NW_011424879.1:0-529 GCF_000754665.1 Bison bison bison
CCCAATGGACATGAGTTTGAGTAACTCCGGGAGTTGGTGATGGACAGGGAGGCCTGGCATGCTGCAGTCCATGAGGTCGCAAGAGTTGGACACTACTGAGCAACTGAACTGAACTGAATCTGGAAATTAACACCTGGAGTGATATATCAACAAGAACTTTCGCCTGATCTGGGATGAGCTTCCTAGTGCCATGGGACAAAAAAATGGTCATGAAACATCTCCCAAATATGGTCGAATTTATGACCATGGTGAGAGATTGTGAAATAGAATATTTCCTTCCATATCAATAAACAAGGATGTAACAGTTGTCAGTGATTTGCGGCCTCCAAATGTGAATCAGGGCTCCTGAAAGGAGAAACAAAGCTTGAGATGCAGCAGATGCCACCCCCATGCCCACCCATGGTGACTGCTGAGGAGTTGGGTGGAGGAGGGTGGGTAGTGAGAAATCAATAAAAACAGGATGGTGGCCCCAGATAGCTGAGATGTACATGAAAGGAATGACTTCAATAATCTGAGACTCTTGCATCTT
>NW_011424880.1:0-548 GCF_000754665.1 Bison bison bison
GAGGCAAGAGGTCGAGGTTCACTCCTGGCAGGTGAGATTCAGCCTACGGGACAAGGTCTTTAAGTGGGGGCCCAAGGGGGTTGGGGATCTTCCCATCCCCAGAGCCAGCCGCGTTAGGGAAACTCACAAAGTGATGAGCCTGGACCCGAACCGCGGAGAGCAGCTTCCTGGCGAGATGCAGGCTGACCTTGAACTCTCTCTGCAACTCCTGCAGGCTCAGGGGGGGCCTCCCTGGGGGCCTCGGGAATCCCCAGACACCAGCTCGAGCCAGAAGCAAGAAGAGCAGCAAAAGGCTGAGCCCTGAAGAGATGGGGGAGGGAGTGGACAAGATGAGGGGCGAGCTGGAGGAGAACTTGGGCGAAGGAAGGAAGGGACCGTGCCTTTTCTGAGCCTGTGCTACAGGCACCCGCTGTGTCATCCCACTGACCCCTAAAACCCTAATGAGCTATTGAGACACCATATGGCATCTCTTGTGGGCTTCCCAGGTGGCTCGAGTGGTAAAGACCACCTGCCAATGCAGGAGACAGAAGAGACTCGCATTCATTCCC
>NW_011424881.1:0-555 GCF_000754665.1 Bison bison bison
GTGTTCGTAGTTGCTGGGTTGAGCCCAACTTTAATACAACCCATGGACTGCGGCCCATCAGCCTCCTCTGTCCGTGGCATTTCCCAGGCGAGGATACTGGGAGTGGGTTGCCATTTCCTTCTCCGGCGGGATCTTCCCGACCCAGGGATCAAACCCCAGTCTCCTGCGCGCGGATGCCTTGCCATCTGAACCAGGACATTGCTAATTCCCTAGGCAAAATACAAAGAATAGAGCTCGTGTTCTACTAAATGGAAAGATGATTTCAAAAACAGAAGCTGTCCTTTGTTGGTATCTTTGAATCTTTATGTAGATTTCGTTGATTTTTACTGTTAAGGCTAACTGAACAAGGCAAGAGAGAAACCCCAGAATTGAAAAGCAATTGACGGTTTTGAAAGAAACATGTGCAGGTGAAGCTCTCTTCCTTTTTGAGAGATGGTTAAAATGCAAAAATCTTGATTCAACACATAATGAACTTTTGTGCACTTTATTTCAAATCTCCATGAATAAACCCTAAGGCGTCCAGGAAGAAAAGGAGTAGAGGGGCAGACACAAAAG
>NW_011424882.1:0-734 GCF_000754665.1 Bison bison bison
CTGGGCTGCACGCACCTCCCAGGTCCAAGCCGCTCAGGTTCAGGCACTCGGGTAGTCCTCAGAGGCGCAGACTCAGTTGGGCCTGCGTTTTGTGCTCTTCCCAGGTCCGAGCGCCAATTTGCTCTTCCCAGGCGAGCGCCAATGCTGCGACTTATCGCCTCCCCGCCACTCGGTTATCTGGATGTAAAACCGGCGCACCTTCTCAGGCAGATGTTGACCGTCCAGACCCCCAAGAAGTTTTAGTTAGCAAAGAAGCCTGCTTACAATTTTATAGATAATGTCTCTCTGGGGCTGCGATTGCCCCCTTCCGGCTCTGGCTGCTTGTCACCGGAGGGGAAGGTCTGCAGCCGGCTATCTCTGTTCAGTCCTTTGTTTCGTGCGCGGGCCTGGCGGTCTTAGGTTAGGGCTGGCTTTTCGCGTGGTATGTATCCCACAGTCTGGTTTGCTAGCCCAAATTATTTCGCTCAGATAGCGCTCAGGGTATTCAGGCCAGATTCTTACTCTCAGCGATGCAGCCCACGGCGCGCCTCCCTGCCCGGCCCCGGTTTGCTAATGGCGGATGCAGGCGTCTGCGCTGCTTCTCTGCTGGGGGAGTTACTGTAGAGCTCGCAATCTGCGAGTTTTAAATTGTTTATTTATTTTTTCTCCCTGTTATGTTGCCCTCTGTGCTTCCAAAGCTCGGCACAGATTCGGCAGTGAGAAGGTTTCCTGATGTTTGGAAACTTCTCTCTTTT
>NW_011424883.1:0-644 GCF_000754665.1 Bison bison bison
CCACCTGATGCGAAGAGCTGACACATTGGAAAAGACCCTGCTGCTGGGAAATACTGAAGGCAGAAAGAGAAGAGGGCAGCAGAGGACGAGATGGTTAGGTAACATCACTGAATCAATGGACATGAATATGGGCAAACTCCAGGACACAGTGGAGGATAGGACCCCGGGGTTCTGCAAAGAGTCAGACAACTTAGCAACAGAACAACAGAGTCTCTGTTTCCAAACAATGTGCGGTGCGTTATAGCGGTCACTATTAAAAGACAGTCGAATTCTTGGGCTGTTGATGTTTGAGAGATTGAGAAGGAAAGCAGAAGTAGAACTTGAGTAAAAATATGAAGAGAGTTGAAAATTATGGTCCTGTTTTAGGAAATATGTTTGAAATCTTTATAGAAAGCAATGACTGCTTCTGGAAACACTGCCTCTTTGCTAATAGGAATAATAAATGTGGTTCTTTCCCCTAAAAGCACACCAGTAGCAACATTATGGACTACCGCTAACACTTAAATGTCTGTCATTTATGCATTTAATATTAGTGATCTTAATACTGATTTATTATGATGATGATTTATATGATTCATACTCTCTTTTCAAGAGTTACGTCCAGAAATTCATGCTCTGGATTTGAATGTTAGTCTCAGTAGGAG
>NW_011424884.1:0-510 GCF_000754665.1 Bison bison bison
GGCTCCCCCATCCCTGAGATTCTCAAGACAAGAACACTAGAGTGGGTTGACATTTCCTTTTCCAAAGAATGAGAGTGAAAGTGAAGTCGGTCAGTCGTGTCCAACTCTTAGTGACCCTGTGGACTGTAGCCCACCAGGCTCCTCCCTCTATGGGATTTTCCAGGAAAGAGTACTGAAGTGGGGTGCCATTGACTTCTCCGACTGAACGAGTCTAGGTCCTGCCATTGTTCGATCCCCCTACACATACTTCTGAGGCCACATCTCGGTCTCAGCACTGAACTAGGCTGGGTCCTGCCCTTGTTCAAACCCACGACAAACACTACCTGAGCCTGCATCTCGGTCACTGCACTGAAGTAGGCTGGATCCTGCCCTTGTTCAAACCCTCAACAAACACTACCTGACGCATGCATCGCAGTCCACGCACTGAACTAGGCTGGGTCCTGCCCATGTTCAACTCCCTGACAAAAACTCCTGAGTCAACATCTCCATCCCTGCACTGAATCAGGATGG
>NW_011424885.1:0-505 GCF_000754665.1 Bison bison bison
AACAGAGTAACTTAGTGCAAAATACAGCTGAACTCATTTAAGAGCAGCTGGATAAACTGGGCTCCCTCCCCTGAGCTCTAACAAGAACCCTCAGACAACAGAAGGCTACAAAGGCTAGAAATTTTCCACATGGAGCTGAACACGGATCAATCTCAAATTCAAGTTAAAATAAGCATTTATAAAAATCAGAAAATAACAACGAACAGAGCAGGGAAGTGACACGCCTGGGTTGACTATGGACTCAGTGGAGACAAACACCTGCCTCAGAGTCAGGGCCCAGGCCAGCCCCTTCCCCGGGCCTCCTCCTGAGGAAGGCCTCTGAGTCTGCGCCTGGCTGCCCTCCCCCAGGATGGGAGCTGCCCCCACTGGTGCCACATGTGGCTAGGAAGGGCAGTGCCGTGTCCTCGCTGAACAGGAGGGCAAAGCAGGCCACAGAGCAGGCGAGCAGCACACCCCAGGTCACCAACCCCAGGGGGACAGCGCTGGTCTGCTGTGCTCAGCAGAA
>NW_011424886.1:0-528 GCF_000754665.1 Bison bison bison
ACATGATCAGAGATGTTCAGCATCATTAGAAATCAAGGGACAGCAAGGCTTTCCTCGTGGTTCAGTGGTAAAGAATCCGCCTGCCAGTGCAGGAGACACAGGTTCAACCCCTGGTCCAGGAAGATCCCAGAGCAGTAGAGCAACTAAAACCCATCTGCCACCACTAGAGAGCCTGTGTGCCACAATTACTGAGCCTATGCTCTGGAGCACGGGGATGGCAACTCCTGAAGCCCACACACCCTAAAGCCTGTGCTCTACAACAAGAGAAGCCTCCACAATGAGAGAAGCCGCACAACACAACTGGGGAGTAGCCCTCCACTCCCCACAACTAGAAAAAAACGCCCCACAGTAATGAAGACCCAGCAAAACCGAAATAAATTTTTTTTTTTAAATCAAGGAACTTACAAATGAAGACTACAATGATTTATCATTTAAAACCCATTAAACTGACAAAAAACAAAATCGGACAAAATCAATGTCACAACATACATCAAAGGTAACTATTATATCCTGTTAGTGGTATAAATC
>NW_011424887.1:0-527 GCF_000754665.1 Bison bison bison
AATGGCTGTCTGGGGAGGCCTTACAAATAGCTGTGAAAAGAAGAGAAGCAAAAAGCAAAGGAGAAAAGGAAAGATATAAACATCTGAATGCAGAGTTCCAAAGAATAGCAAGAAGAGATAAGAAAGCCTTCTTCAGCAATCAGTGCAAAGAAATAGAGGAAAACCACAGAATGGGAAAAGCTAGGGATCTCTTCAAGAAAATTAGAGATACCAAGGGAACATTTCATGCAAAGATGGGCTCGATAAAGGACAGAAATGGTACAGACCTAAAAGAAGCAGAAGATATTAAGAAGAGATGGCAAGAACACACAGAAGAACTGTACAAAAAAGATCTTCACGACCCAGATAATCACGATGGTGTGATCACTGACCTAGAACCAGACATCCTGGAATGTGAAGTCAAGTGGGCCTTAGAAAGCATCACTACGAACAAAGCTAGTGAGGTGATGGAATTCCAGTTGAGCTATTCCAAATCCTGAAAGATGAATGCCCTGAAAGTGCTGCACTCAATATGCCAGCAAATTTGG
>NW_011424889.1:0-568 GCF_000754665.1 Bison bison bison
GATCCCATTCGCTGTTCAGGCCCGCGCGGCCCCGGAGGTGTCGGTCTTCGGCGCCCGCCGCCTCCCAACCCCCGCGGCGCAGGGGCCTCTGAACCTCCTGCGGGCCTAGACGCAGCGAAACTTGAGCGCTCAACTTGCCCGGCACCTGTCCGGTGCCCAAACCCACCAGAAGCCAGGGAGGCGCGGTCGACCGGAGCGCCTCAGCCCCTCCCCTTCGCACTACCGAGGCCCCCCTTGTCCCCACCGCCAAGCCCTCCGACCTTCCTGAGAGAGCAGACGAGCCACAGGCAGGCACACAGACAGACACACAGACACTCGCACGCACCCACGCCAAGGGAGACAGCTGGCCTGCGCAAGCTCCTCAGCCAGAGCCAGAGCGCCTGGGAGAGGCCGGGGCCAGACGAACGGGCCGGCGGCTGGCTGTCAGGAGATACAGAGGCAGAAATACATGAAGATTCCGAGACAGACTCCAAGAACGGCAAGAGGAGATACACACACACACACACACACACACTTGAGTGTGGTCTTTGGAAATACTTGTGTTCGTAGTTGCTGGGTTGAGCCCAAC
>NW_011424890.1:0-518 GCF_000754665.1 Bison bison bison
AGTATGGCTCCGAGGTGGATTTCTACAAAGAACATCCATGCAAAGGATAAGCCTGCACAGCTCTGTGCACATCTGCCCCCTCCCCCCTCACAGCCAGCAGCATTTCCAAGTGACCTCCTAAGGCCTTCGCCAAACTACAGGGGCACCTCTGGGTTTCCTGTTTCCCTCATTTTTCGGAATCTTTTCTAAAAAAAGAAAACAAAAACATATTAAAAAAAAACCCCGCTTATTTCTTCGTAGAATGCCACAGTGGAAGGAAAACAGGCCTTCAATATTAAAACCTAAATTTGCAAAAAACTTGGAGCTTGGTTTTTTGTTTGTTTTGTTTTGTTTGAATCAAACCACCACATCATTTAAAATTTTACACGTTCTAATTATTCGGTTCCAAAACACCAAACTTGTACTGCACACGGTCCCCATGGAAAGGCCCCTCAGCAGGACAGCCACAGATGCTGCCATGAAAGGGCAGCAGGGTGCCCTCCTCCCTTGTTTTCTGCCGGGGCGGCCACCGGGTTTTG
>NW_011424891.1:0-577 GCF_000754665.1 Bison bison bison
GCATTTAAGCAACTGCATCTGTAACCTCTAAATTTTTAGCACCCTTATAAAAGGTTATCATTATGATTTTCCTACATATTAGTTTTCATCCTATCTTCCTTCTCTCTCAAATTATAAGCCCTGGGCATAAACTTTGCACCTATTCTGCCTATATCTAATAAACATTAGAGGATATAATTTCACATTTGATGAGGATATAATTTCACATTTAAAAATGTTTGTGATTAAAGGGGACATAATTTGATGAGGATATAATTTCACTTATTAACATTTTTGTGATTAGATTAAAGCTATTTTCGTGTTTCTACTGTTGTGCATAAATAAAAGTACTTAAAAGAAGGCAGTGATCTTGGAAGGATTGTATAGTATTATGTTTAATTTTTAAGTATTAAATATTCTTATCCAGGTCTTTTTTTTTTTTACCAGAAAAAGTGTTGGTGAAAAATACATCTTTTGGTGGGCCAGGGTCTCCATCCAAAGTCTTGATGTCAAGTCCTTCCAAGGCTTCAGGTGAGTGTTTTATCGTAGCGGTCACTTCGTGGAACGTCCAGTAGTCCTTGGCTTGGACCGGTTATCT
>NW_011424892.1:0-511 GCF_000754665.1 Bison bison bison
CCTCACCCTAGACACCTTCTCGAGTGGGTCTTAGCAGCCCCGGCATAATTAGTAAGCCTGGTGGGTTCCATGCTCCAGATGGAGACTCAGCTGGAAGTTAAAGGGAAGAATGACAAGGAACTTTATGATTTGGAGCTGTAAGTTAACTCTTTGACAGAGAGAGTCGGAGATGGTGGTGGGGGACAGCCCCAGTGAAATCAGAGGTGAGAGCACAAAGCAATACAGTAGGCAGACTCCGGTTTTTTTGGGGGGAGATGCTCGAGAATATCCGGGTGGACTCCTGAGGCTCGATCCCGCATTTGCGTATGCCGAGCCTCCTTCCTCATGACCTTTGTCCAGAGTGGAATGCCTCCCCGGTCCCGGCACATGATCAGTGCATGCTCAGTCACGATATCAGTGCCTGCTCAGCCACGTGATCACTGACGGCACAGTCACGTGATCAGCGCCTTCAGTCACGTGATCACCGTATGATAAACCGTGATTAGGGAACACAGCCACGTGATCACTGCAT
>NW_011424893.1:0-597 GCF_000754665.1 Bison bison bison
TGACAGCCTTGTGACGAGAAACGGTCCCGGAAACAAGAATCAGACAAACCAGAGAAGCCCAGATGATAGTCCTTGAGATGAAGGAACTAAGCAGCTGGTTGCGATGGCACCAAGGGGAGAGGTTGCTCTTTGTGTCTGCCCCTCTACTCCTTTCTTCCTGGACGCCTTAGGGTTTTGTCATGGAGATTTGAAAGAAAGTGCACAAAAGTCATATGTGTTGAATCAAGATTTTGCATTTAACCATCTCTCAAAAAAGGAGAGAGCTTCACCTGCACATGTTCTTTCAAAACCGTCAATTGCTTTTCAATTCTGGGGTTTCTCTCTTGCCTTGTTCAGTTAGCCTTAACAGTAAAATCAATGAAAACTACATAAAGATTCAAAGATACCAACAAAGGACAGCTTCTGTTTTTGAAATCATCTTTCCATTTAGTAGAACACGAGCTCTATTCTTTGTATTTGCCTAGGGAATTAGCAATGTCCTGGTTCAGATGGCAAGGCATCCGCGCGCAGGAGACGTTGGGGGTTTGACTCCCGTGGGGTCGGGAAGACTCCCGGCCGGAGAAGGAAATGGCAACCCACTCCCAGTACTCCTCGCCT
>NW_011424894.1:0-754 GCF_000754665.1 Bison bison bison
CCATATCCCTTACCTGCTGTGTCCCTGGCAGTGTATTGATTAATATAACTGGTGTAAGTAGTAGCTTTAATGTTTGTAACCTGGGACCCTTGAGTTAATTCTTTTTCTTGTTATAGCCCACCACACCTTTGCTCTGTAGGAATGAAACTTTATCTAATGCTTTTTTGGAGGGTGGTTCCTGACCAACCACCTTTAGAGAAAAATAAGTTTTCTGAAGAAAAGGTCTTAAAATGTTAACAGGCCTCCGGGCCAGAAGATGATGCAAATCACCTAAGTTTTGCATATGGTAAGTTTGCAGGAAGAAAGCCTGGTTTGCTGCAAGACTCTACCCCTTCCCCCATTATCCTCTATGCATAACTTAAGGTATAAAAACTACTTTGAAAATAAAGTGCGGGCCTTGTTCACCGAAACTTGGTCTCACCATGTACGTTCTTTCTCTTACCTTCTGGCTGAATTATTCAGCCTCTTTTCTCCACTGAATTTCCTCACTGAGCTATCCTCATTCTATTACTCTTTATATCCTTAATTAACATTTAATTAAGCAGTTGTTTCCTGATCTTCGCTACGCCGTCTATCCTTCGAATACCCTGGATCAGCCGGGGCTGGTCCCCGGCACCCTACCATTGCTCGAGAGCAATGACGCGCTCCCCCTCGCCATTCGCTTGGAGACCCGACTTCCTTGGCGCCCCACGAGAGGCTCACTGACCTCACCGTCGTACCTCGTGAGAAAGCGCACACTGGGGCCCCGCTCGAG
>NW_011424895.1:0-570 GCF_000754665.1 Bison bison bison
AATGGACTGGTTGGATCTCCTTGCAGTCCGAGGGACTCTCAAGAGTCTTCTCCAACACCACAGTTCAAAAGCATCAGTTCTTCAGTGCTCAGCTTTCTTCACAGTCCAAATCTTGCACCCATACATGACCACTGGAAAAACCATAGCCTTGACTAGACAGACCTTTGTTGGCAAAGTAATGTCTCTGCTTTTGAATATGCCATCTAGGTTGGTCATAACTTTTCTCCAAGGAGTAAGCGTCTTTTAATTTCATGGCTGCACTCACCATCCACAGTGATTTTGGAGCCCAGAAAAATAAAGTCTGACACTGTTTCTACTGTTTCTCTGCCATAAGGGTGGTGTCATCTGCATACCTGAGGTTATTGATATTTTTCCCGGCAATCTTGATTCCAGTTTGTGCTTCTTCCAGCCCAGCGTTTCTCATGGTGTACTCTGCATATAAGTTAAATAAGCAGGGTGACAATATACAGCCTTGAAGTACTCCTTTTCCTATTTGGAACCAGTCTGTTGTTCCATGTCCAGTTCTAACTGTTGCTTCCTGACCTGCATATAGGTTTCTCAAGAGGCAGG
>NW_011424896.1:0-800 GCF_000754665.1 Bison bison bison
TCCTTGGCGAGAGGGGCTTAGGGGGCTGGGGGGTGTGCACACTGCCAAAGGCCTCCCGCAGGGAGAGCTCTTTCCGAGGGAAAGGAAGCGCCCCAGGCTGCATTCCCAAGCTGGTGCTTCCCCGCCCAGACTAAGCGCCGCACGGAGGGAATCAGGGTCCCGGTGCCCCTGGCTTGGGGAGGCAGCTCCACAGCCAGAGTGTTGCTCCGTTTGTGCCCAGAAAGCGCCTGCCAGACGGGGCCTTCCCTGGAGCTGTCCTCCCGCCTAGAGGCAGGTGGATGTGCTGTGCGGGCTTCCCCTGTGCGTTTGGGCTCCCTAGTACAGCCGCAGCGCAGGAGAACCAGCCCATAATCAGTGAGCTCCGGGTAGTACTTTGGTCCCAGGTTTGGAGCCCAATGCCCGGAACGCGGGAGAGAAGAGGCTGGCTGCCGGCGGGTGCTTGCAAGCCTGTTACTGGGAAGGACCGAGTGAGCTTCCACACCGGCGGAGCTCCAGCTCTGCGCCCAGGCGCGATAGCACAGAGCCCCGGCCGAGAGGCTACTCTGGCCTGGGCGAGCCTCCCCAAGCCCTGCCCAGCTTCTAGCGTTCGCGCCCGGGAAGGAGCAGGCTGCGGGAGTGTGGGAGACCTGACTGGTGCCTCAGCTCAGCTCTCGCCTTCCCTTCGGACCTAGGAGCCAGGCGTCCTTGCAGAGGGCTTAGGGGCTGGGGGTGTGCACACTGCCAAAGCCTCCCGCAGGGAGAGCTCTTTCCGAGGGAAAGGAAGCGCCCCAGGCTGCATTCCCAAGCTGGGGCTTCCCCGC
>NW_011424897.1:0-531 GCF_000754665.1 Bison bison bison
GGATGCCTCTTGTGTTGGCCCAGGGAAGTCCAATCTTCCATTTGAGTTGCGAAGGAAAGCTGGGGATTGCTCGCGAGTGACTGCAGGGACAATAGACCTCATCTAGGCTTGTGTCCAGAAGCCAGTGTTCCTTTCCAGGGGCGAAAGGGATATCGGGGTTGCATTCCAGACGCACCCGGGGAGACAGGCATCCATCTCGAGTGGAAGCAAAGAACCCCGCTCTGCTCTCGAGGCGCGACGGGTATCTCTTGGAGCTCACTGGGTGGATTAAAGGGAGTCAAGCCTCCTGAGGCGGTTGGAGAGAGGTCGAGAGATTGGTCTCTAGGCCATACAGGAGACGAAGGCCCTCAAGTCGCGATGACGGGGGAGGCTCGGGGTTGTTCTCGAGCGGCGGCCCCAGTGTGCGGTTTCTCGCGAGGTACGACGGCGAGCTCAGTGAGCCTCTCGTAGGCGCTAAGGAAGTCGGGTCTCCGTGCGAATGGCGAGGGGGAGCGCGTCATTGCTCTCAAGTCATAGTAGGGGAATCTGGCC
>NW_011424897.1:3907-4350 GCF_000754665.1 Bison bison bison
AGACTTGAGACAGGAAAGTCAGGCCTCTTCTTGGGTTGAGGCATGGAACTCCGCTTGCCTCTCGAGGTGTTCCCGGGGAGACAGGCCACTTGTCGAGCGGTATTTGGAACCTGGGGGTCTTTTCCCGATGATGCACGGGCGAGTCACTTCCCCTTCGTGTTGACTTCATTCACAGGCAGGAGTTCGAAGAGGTGTCCGGGCATCGGGTTCTTATCAAGAGGGGACCGGGAAATTGGGGTCCTTCGGAATGTGGAAGCACCAACGAGGCCATGTCTGGAATGTCATCGAGAGACCGGCCTCATCCTGAGGTGTGACCGGAAGGTCGGGAACCCCTTCCAGACAAAGCAGGAGAGTCGACCCTCCTGTCCAGATCAGGAGGGTAGAAGGGGCTCAGAGGAAGTGGTGCCGGAAAACTTCGGTGTTCCTCTCGAGGGAGACCGGGA
>NW_011424898.1:0-755 GCF_000754665.1 Bison bison bison
TCTAGGCGGCAGGACAGCTCCAGGGAAGCCCGGTATGGCAGGGCTTTCTGGGCACAAACGGAGCAACACTCTGGCTGTCGGAGCCGCCTCCCCAAGCCAGGGGCACGGGACCCTGATTCCCTCCGTGCGGCGCTTAGTCTGGGCGGGGAAGTCACCAGCTTTGGGAATGCAGCCTGGGGCGCTTCCTTTCCCTCGGAAAGAGCTCTCCCTGCGGGAGGCTTTGGCAGTGTGCACACCCCCAGCCCCTAAGCCCTCTGCAGGGACGCCTGGCTCCTAGGTCCGAAGGGAAGGCGAGAGCTGAGCTGAGGCACCAGTCAGGCACCAGTCACGTCTCCCACACTCCCGCAGCCTGCTCCTTCCCGGGCGCGAACGCTAGAAGCTGGGCAGGGCTTGGGTAGGCTCGCCCTGCCCAGAGCAGCCTCTCGGCCGGGGCTCTGTGCTATCGCGCCTGGGCGCAGAGCTGGAGCTCCGCCGGTGTGGAAGCTCACTCGGTCCTTCCCAGTAACAGGCTTGCAAGCACCCGCCGGCAGCCAGCCTCTTCTCTCCCGCGTTCCGGGCACTGGGCTCCAAACCTGGGACCAAAGTACTGCCCGGAGCTCACTGATCATGGGCTGGTTCCCCTGCGCTGCGGCTGTGCTAGGGAGCCCAAACGCACAGGGGAAGCCCGCACAGCACATCCACCTGCCTCTAGGCGGCAGGACAGCTCCAGGGAAGGCCCGGTCTGGCAGGCGCTTTCCGGGCACAAACGGAGCAAC
>NW_011424899.1:0-507 GCF_000754665.1 Bison bison bison
AGGAATCTCCACACTGTTCTCCATAGTGGCTGTACTAGTTTGCATTCCCACCAACAGTGTAAGAGGGTTCCCTTTTCTCCACACCCTCTCCAGCATTTATTGCTTGTCAAGCTACCAACGGTATTCTTCACAGAGCTAGAACAAATAATTTCACAATTTGTATGGAAATACAAAAAACCTCGAATAGCCAAAGCCATCTTGAGAAAGAAGAATGGAACTGGAGGAATCAACCTGCCTGACTTCAGGCTCTACTACAAAGCCAGAGTCATCAAGACAGTATGGTACTGGCACAAAGACAGAAATATAGATCAATGGAACAAAATAGAAAGCCCAGAGATAAATCCATGCACTTATGGACACCTTATATTTGACAAAGGAGGCAAGAAATATACAATGGATTAAAGACAATCTCTTTAACAAGTGGTGCTGGGAAAACTGGTCAGTCATTTGCAAAAGATGAAACTAGAGCACTTCTAACACCATACACAAAAATAAACTCAAAAATGG
>NW_011424900.1:0-539 GCF_000754665.1 Bison bison bison
TCTGCAAGGACGCCTGGCTCCTAGGTCCGAAGGGAAGGCGAGAGCTGAGCTGAGGCACCAGTCAGGCACCAGTCACGTCTCCCACACTCCCGCAGCCTGCTCCTTCCCGGGCGCGAACGCTAGAAGCTGGGCAGGGCTTGGGGAGGCTCGCCCAGCCCAGAGCAGCCTCTCGGCCGGGGCTCTGTGCTATCGCGCCTGGGCGCAGAGCTGGAGCTCCGCCGGTGTGGAAGCTCACTCGGTCCTTCCCAGTAACAGGCTTGCAAGCTCCGCCGGCAGCCAGCCTCTTCTCTCCCGCGTTCCGGGCATTGGGCTCCAAACCTGGGACCAAAGTACTGCCCGGAGCTCACTGATCATGGGCTGGTTCCCCTGCGCTGCGGCTGTGCTAGGGAGCCCAAACGCACAGGGGAAGCCCGCACAGCACATCCACCTGCCTCTTGGAGGGAGGACAGCTCCAGGGAAGGCCCGGTCTGGCAGGCGCTTTCTGGGCACAAACGGAGCAACACTCTGGCTGTGGAGCCGCCTCCCCAAGCCAGGGGCAC
>NW_011424901.1:0-500 GCF_000754665.1 Bison bison bison
TTGAATCCACGCGACTGCGTACGTCTTAGGGAATACGGCGACGACGGCGACGACCCAAACGCTCCCGTGAGCACCGTGGAACCGGAGGGTGTGTCCTCGGGATGATTCCCCGGTGCCAGCTTTCCACGGCTCGTACGCGTCCACGAGCCCCTGCGGTCGGCGTGTCATTCGATAGACACGGAACCACGGTTGTCACGGACCGGGGTTGCCTAGGTGCCAGTCGATCCCCAGATGAGTGGAGGGAGGGATGACAGAGTCCTTAGGGAACAGAGCGGAGACCCAGAGAATGATTTCCACGAGACGAGGGCGGTGAGACGAGACGAGAAGAACGACGGGAAGTGGTGCCCGGGGAGCCAGACAGGGTCGCACAGGAAAGAAAACGTGTCAGACGAGACGAGAGGGGAGAAGGATTCCAAGTCAGTGGAGCAGCACGGGGGAGACAGGCCCAGAAGATGCGAGCGGATGCTGGGGGCACGGCACACCTGGACCCGTGAGCGCGC
>NW_011424902.1:0-689 GCF_000754665.1 Bison bison bison
GTGCTTCCCCGCCCAGACTAAGCGCCGCACGGAAGGAATCAGGGTCCCGGTGCCCCTGGCTTGGGGAGGCAGCTCCACAGCCAGAGTGTTGCTCCGTTTGTGCCCAGAACGCGCCTGCCAGACCGGGCCTTCCCTGGAGCTGTCCTCCGCCTAGAGGCAGGTGGATGTGCTGTGCGGGCTTCCCCTGTGCGTTTGGGCTCCCTAGCACAGCCTCAGCACCGGGGAACCAGCCCCTGAGCAGAGAGCTCCGGGCAGTGCTTTGCGCCCAGGCCTTGGAGCCCATTGCCTGGAACGCTGGTGAGAAGGGGCTGGCTGCCGGCTGGGGCTTGCAAGCCTGTATTGAGAAGGACCGAGTGAACTTCCACACGGGAGGATCTCCAGATTTGCACCCAGGTGCGATAGCGCAGAGCCCTGGCCGAGAGGCTGCTCTGGCCTGGACGAGCCTCGCCAAGCCCTTCCCAGCTTCTAGCGTTCGCGCCCGTGAAGTAGCAGGGTGCGATAATTTTAGATATGTGACTGTCGCCTGACTGGCCTGAAATCCGCTCTTGACTTCCCTTTTGCCCTAGGAGCCTGTCCTCCTTGCAGAGGGTTTAGGGCCCCGGGGTGTGCACACTGCCCATTCCTCTGCCAAGGATAGCTCTGAAAGAGGAAATGGAAGCACCAGGTGACTGGCGCCTGACCGGCCTCAC
>NW_011424903.1:0-740 GCF_000754665.1 Bison bison bison
GTAATCACTGCAACATCACTGCAGTGTAAACAGAACATGCCATATAATTGCACTGTGGGGGCAGAAGAAAAGAGAACATGTATGTGTGGAGGGAAAGGAGCCGTGGAGAGAGAGGCTAATTACTTAGTCCATGGTAGCTCATCCATAGCAAATAGTTAACATGGATATCCAAAGCATACTCCTTTTCACCAAAGGTCCAGAATATAGAATCTACAAAAGAAGCAATTAACAAGATTGAAAATGGTTGCCAAAGGACTTAGAGATGGAAAGGAGTGGAATACGTGATGAGGTGATGTAGGCTTTCCTTATAAGCCCTATTGTACTCTGACTCCTAAAAAACAAAAAGAAGTACACGTACTGTTTTAAAAAAATAAGATAATTTAAAATCTGTACCTTAAATTGCTAAGCTTAAAAACATTTTTAAATAAAAAAAAATTTAGGTGGTAAAATAAAGCCTTAGAAAAGAGTGATTTCTCTATAACATCTGTAACTGCTATGCTTTAAGTGATTTCAACAGAAAGCAAAGTACCTCAGTGATGGGTCCTTCCCTTGTACCTCGGAGAAGACTCATTTCGTCAGAAGTCAGCTGGAACTTGGATAAGAAGGCATCTGCCACTTGTGCTCTTATTTCTAACCTTTGACTGTAATATTTTTAAAAAGGGAACAGAAAATCAAGCACATTATGCATTTTACATAGCTTTAAAACAAGTTACCTCTCTCATAACTTTTAAGACAAAGAC
>NW_011424904.1:0-812 GCF_000754665.1 Bison bison bison
AGAAAGGGTATATAAACTCGAACCCAAAACAACAAAGTAAATGGCAAAGGGATCATACTTATCAATAATTACCTTAAATGTAAATGGGTTGAATGCCCCAACCAAAAGACAAAGATTGGTTGAATGGATTAAGAAAACAAGACCCTTATATATGCTGTCTACCAGAGACCCACCTCAAAACAAGGGACACATACAGACTGAAAGTGAAGGGCTGGAAAAAGATATTCCACGCAAATAGAGACCAAAAGAAAGCAGGAGTAGCAATACTCATATCAGTTAAAATAGACTTTGAAATAAAGGCCGTGAAAAAGAGACAAAGGAGGACACTACATACTGATCAAAGGATCAATCCAATAAGAAGATACAACAATTATAAATATAACAAATATGAAAGGCGAAATTAACAGTGACACAATAATAGTGGGAGATTTTAATACCCACTCACACCTATGGATAGAGCGACTAAACAGAAAATTAACCAGGAAACACAAAATGTAAATGATACAATGGATCAGTTAGACCTAATTGATATCTATAGGATATTTCACTCCCAAACAATGAATTTCACCTTTTTCTCAAGTGCACATGGAACCTTCTCCAGGATAGATCACGTCCTGGGCCATAAATCTAGCCTTGGCAAATTCAAAAAAATTGAAATCATTCCAAGTATCTTTTCTCACCACAATGCAGTAAGATTAAATGTCAATTACAGGAGAATAACTATTAAAAACTCTAACATATAGAGGCTGAACAACACGCTTCTGAATAACCAACAAATCATAGAAGAAATCAAAATATGCATAGAAATGAAC
>NW_011424905.1:0-506 GCF_000754665.1 Bison bison bison
CGAGTGGGTCTAAGCAGCCCAGGCATAATTAGTAAGCGTGCTGGGTTCCGCACTCCAGATGGAGACTCAGCTGGAAGTTAAAGGGAAGAATGACAAGGAACTTTATGAATTGGAGCTGTGAGTTAACTCTTTGACAGAGAGAGCGAGATGGTGGTGGGGGACAGCCCCCAGTGAAATCAGAGGTGAGAGCACAAAGCAATACAGTATGCAGACTCCGGTTTTTTGGGGGGAGATGCTCGAGAATATCCGGGTGGACTCCTGAGGCTCGATCCCGCATTTGCGTATGCCGAGCCTCCTTCCTCATGACCTTTGTCCAGAGTGGAATGCCTCCCCGGCTCCCGGCACATGATCAGTGCATGCTCAGTCACGATATCAGTGCCTGCTCAGCCACGTGATCACTGACGGCACAGTCAAGTGATCAGCGCCTCTCAGTCACGTGATCACCGTATGATAAACACGTGATCAGTGAACGACCAGCCACGTGATCACTGCATGCGCGGTCAGGT
>NW_011424906.1:0-570 GCF_000754665.1 Bison bison bison
GCTACTGATTCCAGTGGCTTTCATTTCCTTCCTTGTTTCTCTCATTTTATTTTGTTGCAGCAGCGGCTTTCTTTTCGCTACCTCTGAGAAGACCCTCGGGAGAGGCTGGCCTGGGGTCTTCCCAGCAAATGCGCATCTGGCTCCGGGCTGCTGTGATGGATAGAGGCAATTTCCCCGCGAAATCGGCTGCAGTATTGGCAGTTGCACGGGACATCCATTACATTCCTGCGGAGAGAGAGCTTTTCCAGAGCGCCTCAGGATGGAGCGATGCCACTCACAAGGCGGGTGGGGAAGCAGAAATAACCTAAAGGGAAAGGCGTCTATTTTAATTTTTTGCAGAGCTGCGTCTCCTGCATATGGGTCCAGCCCACTCTTGTGAAACGGCTCCTTTTGGAAAATAAGGGGACTTGCAAACGGCTTTGTAAAGGTAAGGACGCAAAGAGAAACAGAAGCTTGTGCAAACAGAACCCAGTGCCTCTATGTGCATAGGCAGACCCCTTGATCAAGGAGCCCTTAGTTTTCATTGGAGACCAGAGAGACACCACTGATCAACATGCTGGACGCTGATGC
>NW_011424907.1:0-615 GCF_000754665.1 Bison bison bison
GTGAAATCACCATAATAGACTCTGTTTTGCAATCTTGGTAATGTACTAATTAATGTTCTAGTGTACTGGTATTTATGGCAGGCTGTGAGGTACTACCATAATTTCTGGAATATAAATATCCCCTTGGTGACCTCCAAAGCCTCTGAATGTCTTTTCTGCATTCAGGAAAGGTTGTAAAAATGGTTAGAAAAGAGTCTTGCTTCTGGAGGTAAAAAGGTGTGAACCATGTAGACTCTACCCTGGGCAGCAGGTAATACCAACCTCAACACCTATGAAGTTGGCAGTGGTCGTTCCATATTCACATCCCCCTGTACTCCCCCACTTCTCCACCCCATTCACTCAGTATCTGATGTCCAATTCCTTGGGGGTCTCTCTCCAGTTCTTATTCTACTGACCCACCACAGAGCTAGGGCAATATCTGACACTTCAGAGATTTTTGAGTTGTTGTATTTCGTACATGGATAACCCACCTTCTTGAGCTCTAAATGTTAGAGACCCTTGCCACTTAGTCCTGGGCCGCCTTCTCTCTTTCCGTTTCTCTTTCCAAGTGACTCATCCATGCTTGTGGCTTTAGTTACCAGCTCTGTGACTCTTTCCAATATTCTATGCTAACTG
>NW_011424908.1:0-642 GCF_000754665.1 Bison bison bison
GAGATCTGGAGAGAGGGAGGAGCTTTCCAGGGTGGGAAACAATTATACTTCAAATTTTACCAAAAGGGAAATCAGAGTTTCCTCTGATGGGATTACGAGATGGGCTGGGGTGCTGGTAGATGGTATTTGGCCAGGCAGACTGCCAATTACTCCTGTAACTGATTTCCTGAAGGAGGCGTGTGACAGAGATGAGGTAACGCCAAACCCCACTGGATTGCTTCCAGCAGGATCCCAACACAGGGCTGGAGCCCTCGGCTTTATCTTAAGACTTAAAACAGAGCCTCTCTTCTCTAAACTCATGTGTTACCACTGCTCTTGTGTAATTTTCTCCCCTTGAATGTGAACTGAACCTGGTGACTTGCTTCTTACCGATAGGATATGGCTGTCAGGCTGCACCTTGCAGGCCTGCAAGTCTTGTGATTGCCTAGCCTCACGGGTGAAGAAAGAGCTTGGAGACAGTATCAGAGAGATAGGGTGTCTTACATGTGTGAAACAAAAGGTCCTGGAGCAACATCCCACCAATACAGCAGAGACCAGGCAGAACACGACAGCCATCTTCACTACTTGGGGAAGAATGAGGCAACTGGTTAGTAGGGGGATTGGACATCAGGTTGACTCATCAGTTAGTTACCAGGGAAACCA
>NW_011424909.1:0-590 GCF_000754665.1 Bison bison bison
TATCTGTCACAAGCTTGTCAACAAGAAAGTACCTCGAAAGAACAGGAACAAAACGAACAATTAAATGTGATATGAGCTTTTAGATAAACTATGAACACTAATTACACTCTGAAATATCTGCCTATGAGAGTCTTGATTGAAGGCAGAGGAGAAGGGGACGACAGAGGCTAAGATGGTTGGATGGCATCACTGATTCGATGGACATGAGTTTGAGCAAGCCCCTGGAGTTGGTGATGGACACGGAAGCCCAGCGTCCTGCAGGCCACGGGGTCCCAAAGAGTCAGACACGACTGAGCCACTGAACTGAACTGAACATACAATCGTTTCTCCAGGTGTTTTGGTTACCCGAGTTTCTATCCTGTGCTAAACTAAGTGACGACAGTGTACTGAAGAGCTGGGTCATTTCCAAATAAATTAAAGTTCTGAAACATTCACGCCTTGAAAGGACCTCCGTTTTACACAGAAACAAAAGAGATTTTTGACTATCCAATAATAGTGTCTGGCACCATCCTGACATGTGAAACGTAAGAAAGCAATTTTTTTTGTTTTGTTTGGTTCTGATCTTGGGTGTGTGTGTGTGTGTGTGTGTG
>NW_011424910.1:0-515 GCF_000754665.1 Bison bison bison
CCTCGGAGTTTTACTCCTAACGGTGGAGATGGATTAAATATTGGGCAATTCAGACATAACTTAACTCTTTGTCTAGCTGTTTCTTTTAGGGATATGAAATTCATACCTTAAACCAGCTGCATTATGATGGTTAATTTTGTGAGAATTTTTGGCTTTGTCCATCTTTTTCTGTAAGTTTAAAGCAATTAATTTAGTCAATGCATCTGCCAAAGCATTTCCTTCATGTAAAGGGCCAGACAAGCCAGAATGGGCTCTAATATGTCCCACAAAATGTTTGTTATCTCTGTGTTTAATCTTTTTCTGTAAATCAGATAACAAGGAGAATATAGTAGTTTATTTTTTTGGTAATATTAACAGTCCGTATATGAGGAAACAACCCTACAATATATTGGGAGTCAGTCAAAATATTGAAGGTGTGGTCTCTTAAATGTTGAAGAGCCCAAATAACTGTTCATAACTCAGCTCTCTGGGCAGATGTCTCTTCAGTTACCTGAACATGGGATATTTTATCAATA
>NW_011424911.1:0-634 GCF_000754665.1 Bison bison bison
GTATTTACTGGGTAAATTTCCAGTAAATACTGGAATATTTTTGGGTTCTTTAAATGATAGATTATGAGACTTGTACCCTACTGAATCCTCTATGAATACAGGAATATTTGTGTAACCAGTGTACTTATTAAGAACCCCCTTATTTACACATAGATTTCATATGAAATATGCCCATTAGCTGCACAAGTATAGCTGTACTCTCTTTTCAGCTGCTGAATAAGAGTAGTGTCAGACTCGAGGTTATAAAGACACCCTGCCTTGGGGTGATAGTTCCAGCATTTATGAGCATTGTTGGGAATTGTTACAAAGTGTAGCAAGTAATAAATTTAAAAAACAGTCCAGTCATTTAATCTGTAGGGTGTGGTCAGGTATGTTTATGAAGAAAGGTGTGAGAAACCAAGAAGCATGTGGAAGAAAAGAACTTCTGGCTATGGAGTCCCAGAATCCCAGAGTGAAGGGTGGGCAGGGTACATGCCTCTAAGTTGGGGGCTCTTTGTGTGGGGCTTGAGTTGCTACGGTGGAGAGCAAATGGCCTAACTCACTGACTGGTTACCTCTTTGGGGCTTTCTGACTTTGGGTTTTATAAGAATCCAGAGACAAGATCTTCAGTTAATACAATAGAAGAGATGCCTAT
>NW_011424912.1:0-635 GCF_000754665.1 Bison bison bison
GCTAACAAAAGATTTCTGTTCTAGGTCAACCTAGAAGAGATCACGGAAGAGGTAAAGAAACTTAAAATCCATTAGCAAAGGCAGTTCAACCTCTCAAGAAACCTTGCGCTAGGCACAACACTCTTTTCTGGGGGTCCACTTTCCCTACAACCTCCTTATCCCATTCTGTACCCATTCCTTTGCTTCTCCCATCCTGAAACTGCCACCTGGAAGAAAGAACGACGTCATTTGCCTTCAGAATATGCGATTTCATTCCACATACTTTCTTTTAATACCAAGTCATACATTTCCCTTCAGCAACCAAGAACTGACTTTTATATTGGCATTCGACAGATTGGTGAACATACCTATCAGTGATAGTAGCGCCCCCCCACCCCCGCTCCCCGCACACGCGCACACACACACACACCCCCAAGATCAGAACCAAACAAAACAAAAAAATTGCTTTCTTACGTTTCACATGTCAGGCTGGTGCCAGACACTATTATTGGATAGTCAAAAAATCTCTTTTGTTTCTGTGTAAAAGGGAGGTCCTTTCAAGGCGTGAATGTTTCAGAACTTTAATTTATTGGAAATGACCCAGCTCTTCAGTACACTGTCGTCACTTAGTTTAGCACAGGATAGAAACTCGGGGT
>NW_011424913.1:0-664 GCF_000754665.1 Bison bison bison
CTGTAAGCAGGCTTCTTTGCTAACTAAAACTTCTTGGGGGTCTGGACAGTCAACATCCGCCTGAGAAGGTGCGCTGGTTGTACACCCAGATAAACTGAGTGGCGGGGAGGCGATAAGTCGCAGCAATCGTGCTCGCCAAACACCTCATCACCTGAGCTGCTTGGACCTGGGAAGGGCACAAAACACAGGCCCAACCGAGTCTGTGCCTCTGAGGACTACCCGAGTGCCTGAACCTGAAAGGTGCAAACAGCCCAGGGCTGGCCACAGATGGTTCCCAGCAGAGCAGCCTAGAGCCTGAGCATTGTGGGCAGGGAGGCTACACGCGCTGCGAGCGGGGGCAGACCCAGTGTGGCTGAGGCACTGCGAGCACACGCCAGTGTTATTTGTCTGCAGCGTCCCTTCCTCCCCACAGTGCGACTGAACAAGTGAGCCTAAAAAAAAAAAAGTGTCCTCCACCGTCCCCTTTGTGTCAGGGTGGAAACCAGACACTGAAGAGACCAGCAAACAGAAGAATCTGTAACAGAGGGAACCGCCTTGGAAGCTACAAGCAATAGATTAAAACCCTGTGGTTAGTACCGACTACATAGGAAGGGGCCTATAGATCTTGAGAAATGTAAGTCGGACCAAGGAACTAGCTGAAAATGAACTGAACCCACAATACCCA
>NW_011424914.1:0-547 GCF_000754665.1 Bison bison bison
ATAGTAGTTATATAATGTCTTAAAATCAGGTCATCTTAACTGACCTAATTAACCTAATTAATCAGATAATTAATTAGCATTAATAACCCTAAGTTTGACTTCTTCAAAACAGTTTTTGCTCTTTTTGATTCTTTGGATTTCCATGTGAATTTTGGAATCAGCTTTTCAATTTCTAACAAAAAAAAAGAAGACCGTGCTGGAATTCTGATAGGAACAGAGTAAAGGGAAAAGTAGATAATTAAACAGTTAATCCCACTAGGGGGCTGTAGGGCTTCCCTGGTGGCTCAGACAGTAAAGAATCCACCTGCAATGTGGGAAACCTGGGTTCCATCCCTGGGTTAGTAAGATTCCCTGGAGAAGGGAACAGCTACCCACCCGCTCCAGTATTACTGCCTAGAGAATTCCATGGACAGAGGAGCCTGGTAGGCTACAGTCTACCAGGCCAGAGTCGGACACGACTGAGCGACTTTCACTTTTCAGGGGACTGTAAGTAAAGCAAGAAGTATGGGGAGA
Organism: Bison bison bison; assembly: GCF_000754665.1. NCBI lineage: Eukaryota > Metazoa > Chordata > Mammalia > Artiodactyla > Bovidae > Bison > Bison bison. Next base: position 514 of record NW_011424914.1, read on the forward strand.
CCCCCGTAAGTTAACGATCACTCAAGAAAGCAGG
>NW_011424915.1:0-571 GCF_000754665.1 Bison bison bison
ATACTGCAGTGGGTTCCCATTTCCTTCTCCAGGGCATCTTCCCCACCCAGGGATCAAACCCGCATCTCCTGCATTGGCAGGTGGATTCTTTACCACTGAGCCACTAGGGAAGCCCACTTCAGAGGGTTGGCTGGCATATGGTATGACCTCTTTAAATGTTAGTTCTTATTATCACCAGACACTGTTGTAGAGGTTTAAAAACAGAAATAAAGAAACTTCCCTAGGGAAGCCAAAATGCTGAAAGCACTGGGTTTCAAAGAATTTCATTAAAATCAGTTTGGCAGCAGAGATGTAGGAAGAGAGTCCCATTTAAGAGATGAGAGGCTGTTAAAACATATGTGAGAGTTGAAGTGCCAGTTCCCCAGTGCTCTGTTAAAGGTGATGCCTTATTTGTTGGACTGAATTCTAGAAAAGGAGGAGAGAGGAGCGGCACAGTAATAAATAGTTATGACTTTTGTAAGTCAAACCAATGCCCGAGTTTAGCCCTGTGTGAAATCCTAGAGTGAAGGGATTCTGTGTGGCAAAACTGGGGGAAGAAATCCTAGAAGTTTTAGAACAGGAACAGAGCAAG
>NW_011424916.1:0-572 GCF_000754665.1 Bison bison bison
ATATATAATCTTTGTCTTAAGAAGAGAATATTAGGATATACTTGAAGTGAAGGATAATGAACAAACTATGCAGCAAAAATTGTGAGACACAGTTAAAGTTGTATGGAGAAACGATGGAAACAGTGACAGACTTTATTTTCCTGGGGTCCAAAATGATTGTGGGTGGTGACTGCAGCCACGGAATTAAAAGATATTTGCTCCTTGGAAGAAAAGCTATGACAAACCTGGACAGCATATTAAAACACAGAGACATTACTTTGCTGACAAAGTCCATCTGGTCACAGCTATGGTTTTTCCAGCAGTCATGTATGGATGTGACAGTTGGATCATAAAGAAGGCTGAGTGCCAAAGAATTGATGCTCTTGATCTGTGGTGTTGGCGAAGACTCTTGAGAGTCCCTTGGACAGCAAGATTCAGCAGTCAATCGTAAAGGAATCAACTCTAGAATATTCACTGGAAGGACTGATGCTGAAGCTGAAGATCCAATAGTTTGGCCACTGATGTAGAAAAGCCAAACTCATTGGAAAAGACCTTGAATGCTGGGAAAACTGAGGGCAGGAAGAAGTGGGCAG
>NW_011424917.1:0-641 GCF_000754665.1 Bison bison bison
GTCCAAAAATAGTGAGGCTGCACTGCTGTCTATTCTGCAGACTCCATAATAAGTTGTGAGAAAACATGTCCCCATATATTTTAAGTTATCTACGTGGCCAATTGGACAATGAAAGGGCAATAAGCAAATTGTAAGGCCTGTTTACAAACCTGGTCAGTGTGAAGTTGGGGAGTTAAGTCTCTTGCTTAAGTTGCTCCCAGTTTGAAATCTTCTTAGTACGCTGGCTGACAGCAGTGTTAGCTGGAGATCTCTTAATCCCTGTATAGATCAACATCTCTCTAAAATGAATCACTTGACCTTTTTTTCTGTCTAACATTGCAGGGGATGGCTTAGGAGACTAACCTTTAGATCTGAAAAGTCTGCAAATGGCTTCTCTACTTGATAATTTTGAGTTTTATTTAGCTTTGTTGGTCTTTTGAGCTTTCCAAAGGGATAAATTCACCATTGAAATGCAAATATAATCATTATTTTCTTGTCTTGTGGAGTATATTTTTTAGCTGAAATAGTAATGTACTGTTTTTAAAAATCCCTAACTACTAGTAGTTTTTATTTTTATTTTTTTTACATTTTAGTAATTCATGTATTATTACTTTCTAGGTAATTATAGAATTTTTTCAGTCAGTAATTTACTAAGCATATAT
>NW_011424918.1:0-690 GCF_000754665.1 Bison bison bison
ACTGTGACACTGATGTTTCGGAAGAGTCGCAGAAGGTTAATGACCTGTAGTCTTTTTACATGAATGGAGACTGAGACATGACTTGCCGTTGACTGTGGTGGGAGGAATCACCTGGCTTGTGAATGAGGCGAGCAGATTACTGAGCATCCTGATTTTTTCTTCCTCATTGTTCGAGGGGTGGTAATTCTTATTAAGTATTTAAATGTTTCTTTGGCTTCTTCACGGAAAAATGGTCACAAGTGAGAGACAAACTTTAGCAAAGGTCATTAAGTGCTTAACTGGTGACATTCATTCATCTGTAGGAAATCGACTACTGCTTGAAGCCTGACTTAGGAGACAGTTTGGAGCCCATACGCATATTTCTGTGTTTGTGTACTTAGGGGATCCTCACAGTCCAGGGCCCAACCCAGCCTTCTTCTAGAGTAAGGGGGATATCATTTGAGACAAAGGCAGAGCCAGAAACTGGCAGGTGGAGTCGAAACACATGGGTGGAGTTCAAGGAGAGCACGTGCCCTGCAATATGGATAGGGGACATGGCTGGACTTGCTGGTAGAGCTCCCCCAAGGTGAGAGGCTGGTGCTGTCAGAAGTGGGGAACCCCTGCTCCCGGGATGGACAAGGTGAGTGTGAGGCAGACTGTGTAGACAGTGGAGAAAGAGGAGGTGGACATGGCCTCCTGCTCTTGGGGGTT
>NW_011424919.1:0-607 GCF_000754665.1 Bison bison bison
ATAAAAGCAAAAATAAACAAATGGGACCTAATTAATATTAAAAGCTTCTGCACAACAAAAGAAACTATAAGCAAGGTGAAAAGACAGCCTTCAGAATGGGAGAAAATAATAGCAAATGAAGCAACTGACAAACAACTAATCTCAAAAATACACAAGCAACTCCTGCAGCTCAATTCCAGAAAAATAAACGACCCAATCAAAAAATGGGCCAAAGAACTAAATAGACATTTCTCCAAAGAAGACATACAGATGGCTAACAAACACATGAAAAGATGCTCAACATCACTCATTATCAGAGAAATGCAAATCAAAACCACAATGAGGTATCATTTCACGCCAGTCAGAATGGCTGCGATCCAAAAGTCTACAAGCAATAAATGCTGGAGATGGTGTGGAGAAAAGGGAACCCTATTACATTGTTGGTGGGAATGAAAATTAGTACAGCCACTATGGACAACAGTGTGGAGATTCCTTAAAAGAACTGGAAATAGAACTGCCATATGACCCAGCAATCCCACTGCTGGGCATACACACTGAGGAAACCAGAAGTGAAAGAGACACATGTACCCCAATGTTCATCACAGCACTGTTTATAATAGCCAGGACA
>NW_011424920.1:0-623 GCF_000754665.1 Bison bison bison
ACTTATTTCAAGACTTTGAAATGTTGCTCTTTACAAATTAATTTTATCAGAAATCATTTTTTAGCTGTCAACTTTGTTGGGATTTTCAGGATTGCATTTCTTATTGTTTTGTTATATCTTTTGTTGAGAGTTCATTTTCAGCAAGAGCTTTTGGATATTTTTTTCTCTTTTCTTCTGTTTGGCATTTTGAAATTATGTAGCTCATAAGGAATTACAGCCTTAAGACATGTTTGAGCAAGTGAGTGCTGAGTCACTCAGTCGTGTCCAACTCTTTGTGCCCCCATGAACTGTGCCCACCAGGCTGCTCTGTCCATGGAATTTTCCAGGCAAGAGTACTGGAGTGGGCTGACATTTCCTCCTCCAGGGGATCTTCCCAATCCAGGGAGATATGTTTAGTAGTATTTAATTATTTTCCCTTTTTTTATTCACTGATAGCAGTGGAAATATTGAACTCGAGTATTACGTCAACCTGAGGTCTCCATAATCCTAACAATAAATTAACATACCAACATACAATAAATTAACATACCATGCTCTACCAAGAAGAGCAATACTCATGTGATAGACAAATTCCCTGTTCTCAGGAATTTATTTCATATATGAACCCAACTGTCTTTTTTCGC
>NW_011424921.1:0-705 GCF_000754665.1 Bison bison bison
CGCCCGGTTCCAGGAGAGCCTCTGGGACCTCGCTCCCGCCGCCCGGTGAAACGGGAGGACAATACATCCAGGCCCACAGAGGCAATCCAAGCTGTCTAAGAACTTCAGGGATCAAACGAGGACTACGGAAAGGAAAGATGACCTGACCTAGGAGGGCCATGATATTCTATAGAACCGGACAAAAGTTGGTTTCCAAGGAAACTTGATTCCTTGGAACCCGGAAAGCTGGTTCTTTTCATATGCAATTCCAAACCAGGAGCTCCTTCCCAAAAGCCTGCCTGGCCGCCAGCCCCACCCCCCACTCCCCCAGAAAAAAACGGCTCAAAGAAATCTTTCCATCTCAGGCGGAAACACCTGGAAGATGTCTTGTCTTGTCTGTCTGGATTGATGTTTGTGTCAGTTGAGCCTTGTGATTTTTGATAATAGTGCTCAAAGTTCTGAGTTCTTATTTCAATGGTCTCAAGACAAGGCAGCCCTTGCAAACCCAACTGCTTCCAATACAAGAAAAACTTTGACCCTCAGGGAATGTCAGAGTCCCGTGAACTGGGAACTAGTCAATAAGAAATATCTAGTAGTTTTGTTTTTGCTCCTCTACTGTAGACATGTCTAAGAGTCATCAACATGAAGCACAAAATGTTCATAGTGCCTCGGTTTGTTCTAAAGGTAAAATTGCTATATCGTTATATCTGTCACAAGCTTGTCAAC
>NW_011424922.1:0-580 GCF_000754665.1 Bison bison bison
GATGCCTCTTGTGTTGGCCCAGGGAAGTCCAATCATCCATTCGAGTTGCGAAGGAAAGCTGGGGATTGCTCTCGAGTGACTGCAGGGCCAATAGACCTCATCTAGGCTTCTGTCCAGAAGCCAATGTTCCTCTCCAGGGGCGACAGGGATCTCAGGGTTGCATTCCAGACACACCCGGGGAGACAGGCATTCATGTCGAGTGGAAGCAAAGAACCCCGCTCTGCTCTCGAGTCGCGACGGGTATCTCTTGGAGCTCACTGGGTGGACTAAAGGGAGTCAAGCCTCCTGAGGCCTTGGAGAGAGGTCGAGAGATTGGTCTCTAGGCCATAAAGGAGACGAAGGCCCTCAACTCGCGATGATGGGGGATGTCAGGGTTGCTCTCGAGCGGCGGCCACAGTGTGCGGTTTCTCCCTAGGTACGACGGTGAGGTCAGTGAGCCTCTCGTGGGGCGCCAGGGAAGTCGGGTCTCCATGCGAGTGGCGAGGGGGAGCGCGTCATTGCTCTCGAGTCATGGTAGGGGAATCTGGCCTCGAGACGTGTTGAAGAAGGTCTCTCGAGGTCTTTCGTCGGGTTGAGGCAG
>NW_011424923.1:0-605 GCF_000754665.1 Bison bison bison
TGAGGCCGGTCTCACGACGACATTCCAGACGTGGCCTCGTGGGTGCTTCCACATTGCGAAGCACCCCGATTTCCCGGTCCCCTCTTGGTAAGAACCCGATGCCCGGACACCTCTCCGAACTCCACCCTGTGAATGAAGTCAACACGAAGGGGCAGTGACTCGCCCGTGCATCGTCCGGAAAAGACCCCCAGGTTCCAAATACCGCTCGACAAGTGGCCTCTCTCCCCGGGGACACCTCGAGAGGCAAGCGGAGTTCCATGCCTCAACCCAAGACGAGGCCTGACTCTCCTGTCCCCAGTCTGCAGGGACCCTGCGATCGGAGTCTGAAATCAGAGGAACCCTGAGGTTCCTGCCTCAACTGGAGATGAGGCCCTCTTCCAATGCACCAAATGCCGTGGAGTCCCCGAGACGGCCCCCCCCCACCTCCACGTTCCCTCGACTTCTCAGAGCCACCATGAGAACGCCCCCTCGAGGTCACCTGCACAAGTCGAGGGAAGCCAGGGTTTCCTGCCTCAACCCGACGAAAGACCTCGAGAGACCTTCTTCCACACGTCTCGAGGCCACGGTTCCCCTCCCATGACTCGAGAGCAATGACGCGCTCCCCC
>NW_011424924.1:0-527 GCF_000754665.1 Bison bison bison
ATATCTATAGGACATTTCATCCCAAAACAATGAATTTCACCTTTTTCTCAAGCTCACATGGAACCTTCTCCAGGATAGATCACGTCCTGGGCCATAAATCCAGCCTTGGTAAATTCATAAAAATTGAAATCATCCCAACCATCTTTTCTGACCACAATGCAGTAAGATTAGATCTCAATTACAGGAGAAAAACTATTAAAAATTCCAATATATGGAGGCTGAACAACATGCTACTGAATAACCAACAAATCACAGAAGAAATCAAAAAAGAAATACAAAATTTGCATAGAAATGAATGAAAATGAAAACACAACAACCCAAAACCTGTGGGACACTGTAAAAGGAGTACCTAAGGGGAAAGTTCATAGCAATACAGGCATACCTCAAGAAACAAGAAAAAAGTCAAATAAATAACCTAACTCTACACCAAAGGCAACTAGAAAAGGAAGAAATAGAAGAACCCAAGGGTCAGTATAAGGAAGAAATACTTAAAAAATTAGGGACAGAAATAAATAGACAAAAGAAAC
>NW_011424925.1:0-539 GCF_000754665.1 Bison bison bison
GGGCTGTCCCCCACCACCACCTCGCTCTCTCTGTCAAAGAGTTAACTTACAGCTCCAATTCATCAAGTTCCTTGTCATTCTTCCCTTTAACTTCCAGCTGAGTCTCCATCTGGAGCGCGGAACCCACCCCGTTTCCTAATTATGCCTGGGCTGCTAAGACCCACTCGAGAAGGTGTCTAGGGTGAGGCACCTTTCACTATTCGAGAGGGGGCCTGCGGCCTACGTAAGTGGTGCAAACTTCTTGTCTTGAAATTTGATTGGTCTTCCGCGTAAACCAAGCTCCTCAGTCTCTTTTCTCCACCGAATTTTCCTACTGAGCTGTCCTCATACTATTCTTCTTGACATCTCTGATTAGCATATAAATAGTCGCCTAGGCCATCTCTCCTTCGAATACCCTGGATCAGTTGGGGCTGGTCCCCGGCAGGTGGGGACCGAACAGGGACCTCAGGAGGCAATACCAAAGAGCTGAGCAGACGCGAACCACGCAATCAGCAGGCAAAAGCATGGAGCTCAGCAGTGACGAATCATGCTGCTCAACT
>NW_011424926.1:0-589 GCF_000754665.1 Bison bison bison
TCACTGGAGAGCAATCCCCAGCTTTCCTTCGCAACTCGAATGGAAGATTGGACTTGCCTGGGCCAACACAAGAGGCATCCTGAATTCCCCATGGTAACTCGAGAATCCCATCATAACTCGAGAAAAACCACGTGGCTACCCCGTCATTGCAAGATGAAGCCCTTTCCCTCTACAGCGTCTCAGGAGAAGTCCCACGTTAGGAATTGGAGGTCGAAAGGGCACTTGGCACCCTTGATGCGACCCACAAAGTTCCCCGAAATCCCGGTCTCCATCGAGAGGAACACTGAGGTTTTCTGGCACCCCTCCTCTGAGCCCTTTCTCCCCTCCTGATCTGGACGAGGGTCGACTCCCCTGCTTTGTCTGGAAGGGGTTCCCGACCTTCCGGTCGCACCTCAGGATGAGGCCGGTCTCACGAAGTCATTCCAGACGTGGCCTCGTGGGTGGTTCCACATTCTGTAGGACCCCGATTTCCCGGTCCCCTCTTTATAAGAACCCGATGCCCGGACACCTCTCCGAACTCCACCCTGTGAATGAAGTCAACACGAAGGGGCAGTTTTTCCGAGCGTCGTTCGGAAAAAAACCCCAGGTT
>NW_011424927.1:0-655 GCF_000754665.1 Bison bison bison
AAAGGTCATGAGGAAGGAGGCTCGGCATACGCAAATGCGGAATCGAGCCTCAAGAGTCCACCCGGATATTCTCGAGCATCTCCCCCCCAAAAAAACCAGAGTCTGCCTACTGTATTGCTTTGTGCTCTCACCTCTGATTTCACTGGGGGCTCTCCCCCACCACCATCTCACTCTCTCGGTCAAAGAGTTAACTTACAGCTCCAATTCATAAAGTTCCTTGTCATTCTGCCCTTTAACTTCCAGCTGAGTCTCCATCTGGATAGCGGAACCCACCATGCTTACTAATTAGCCTGGGCTGCTAAGACGCACTCGAGAAGGTGTCTAGGTTGAGGCACATTCCGCTCTTCGAGAGGGCGCCTGCGGCCTACGTAAGTGCTGCAAGCTTCTTGTCTTGAAGTTTTATTGGTCTCCCGGGTAAACCAAGCTACTCAGTCTCTTTTCTCCACCGAATTTTCCTACCGAGCTGTCCTCATACTATTATTCTTGATATCTCTGACTAGCATATAAATAGTCGCCTTGGCCATCTCTCCTTCGAATACCCTGGATCAGCTGGGGTTGGTCCCCGGGCGGTGGCGCCCGAACAGGGGACCTCAGGAGGCAATACTCAAAAGAGCTGAGCAGACACGAACCAGGCAATCAGCAGGCAAATAAGCAT
>NW_011424928.1:0-598 GCF_000754665.1 Bison bison bison
TCACCATTATCACAGGTTCATCCAGCCCACCACGCAGCCAACTTAAAATGACCTCCCAGGAAGGAACAGGAAGACAAAGAAGATGTATATTATGATTAGCTTTCCAGCCCCACCTTAGCCTCTCACAACTTAAAAGGCTGGGAGTGTTGGTCGAACGCAGTGAAATAGTTGCCTCAGACCTGACTAGGGGCTGGAGGGACTGCTAGATGTGACTTTGGAGCACACACTGGCCTTGGCAGGACTATAAACCCTGACTGCAGCTTGGGCTCTCTCGTCATCCTCTCTCAGAGCCTTTTCATAATCGGGTGGGAAGGCACTGGGAATGTTACCATTGACCTTGGCCAAAATACCAAACCTCAAAGTTTTGGTTTAAGAGAATAAAGACTGAGAGAATTCATACCTCACTGCTCTCATCCCAACTCCCTCCCCAGCATCCTCCCTGATTTTTGTCACTTGTCTTAGATCATCACACCACCTTCCTTATGGAATCACTGCTCATATACTCAACACATCTACAGGCAGGTACAGGGTCTCCTTTATCTTTGCATCACCCCCACCAGCACAGAACCTTCTGAAGAGCAGATGCTCAAGTAAAGAT
>NW_011424929.1:0-531 GCF_000754665.1 Bison bison bison
AGGGACCGAGATGTGGGCTCAGGAGTATTTCCCACGGGTTTCAGCAAGTGCTGGACCCAGCCTAGTTCAGTGTAGTGAAGGAGATCAGCCTGAGAGTCAGATGAAGGCCAAGGAGTGTTTGTCAGGGTCTTGAACATGTGTAGGACCCAGCCTAGTTCAGTTCAGGGGCGAGAAATGGGGTCAGGAGTGTTTGTCTGGGCTTAAATATGGCCAGGATCTCAGCCGCTATCAGTGCAGGAACCAAGATGTGGTCTTAGGAGTGTTTGTCATGGTTGATATGGGAAGGAAACAGCCTGGTTTGTTGCAGGGACTGGGATGTTGGCACAACAGTATTTGTCATGGCTTCAACTTTGGAGGGACCCACCTTGTTCAGGGCAGCGAGTGAGATGCAGGCTCAGTAGTGTTTCCTGGGGGATTGAACAAGGGGAGCACACACCTTAGATCAGGGACAGGGAGCGATTTGTGGGCTCAGGATTGCTTGCTGCGGGCTTAAATAAGACCAGAAACCAGCCTTTGAGTCAGATGCAGGCC
>NW_011424930.1:0-652 GCF_000754665.1 Bison bison bison
TGCAGGAGACAAAGGCCCTCATCTCTCGATGACGGGGGAATCTCGGGGTTGTTCTCGAGCGGCGGCCCCAGTGTGCGGTTTCTCACGAGGTACGACGGCGAGGTCAGTGAGCCTCTCGTGGGGCGCCAGGGAAGTCGGGTCTCCATGCGAGTGGCGAGGGGGGGCCCGTCACTGCTCTCGAGTCATGGTAGGGGAATCTGGCCTCGAGACGTGTTGAAGAAGGTCTCTCGAGGTCTTTCTCGGGTTGAGGCAGGAAACCCTGGGTTCCCTCGACTTGTGCAGGTGACCTCAGGGGGCTTCTCATGGTGGCTCTGAGAAGCCAGGGAAACTGGAGGTGGGAGGGGCCTCTCGGGACTCCACTGGGTTTGGTGCATTGGAAGAGGGCCTCATCTCCAGTTGAGGCAGGAACCGCAGGGTACCTCTGATTTCAGACTCCGATCGCAGGGTACGTGCAGACTGGGGACAGGAGAGTCCGGCCTCGTCTTGGGTTGAGGCATGGAACTCCGCTTGCCTCTCGAGATGTCCCCGGGGAGAGAGGCCGCTTGTCGAGCTGTATTTGGAACCTGGGGTTTTTTTCCGAACGATGCACGGAAAAACTGCCCCTTCGTGTGGACTTCATTCACAGGAAGGAGTTCGGAGAGGTGTCCGGGCA
>NW_011424931.1:0-525 GCF_000754665.1 Bison bison bison
CCACTCTTCTACGGGCTTTACGTATGTTAACCTCACAGTACCCTGAGAGGTTGACACTACTGTCCCCATTTTACAAACGAGGAAACAGAAGAAAGATTAAGGAACTTGCTCAGAGCCACACAGCCAGGAAGAGGCAGAGCTAGGGTTTGAATCCGGGCAGCCTGGGGGAATCCCTGCTCTGAAACACCTCAGTCTAGTAATTTTGTTGAGAATTCGCAGGTCCACTTATGGGTTGGGGTGAAGTCACGTGATATAAAACGTAGCCCCCAGACAGCAGGGCCATGGATGGAAAGCTTCACAGATGGGTGGGGAATCAAGTCCCACAGGCTCACTCATGGTGTCACTCTGGAGGCGGCAGAGGCCGAGAACCTGACCCCTGATGACCCTACCTGCTCCTCCGCAGGGCGTATGTTTTCCGGGCCCAGAGCGCCGAAATGAAGGAGCGAGGGGGCAACCAGACCAGTGGCATCGACTCTTATTACCCAAGAGCGGATTGTTTTCCTGGACACACAGGTGCTGGCCCCC
>NW_011424932.1:0-510 GCF_000754665.1 Bison bison bison
AACGGACAGAAGTTCTTTGAACACATGACTGAGATTAGGGGTGAGGCAGTACATGGATGTGCCAGGATACTCTTAAAGTACGAGAAAGCAAAGAAAGGAAAGACAACTCTCAAGCTGTCCAAAGTGATCAAAATGAATGATTACACAGTTTTACCTGTATACACTAGCAGATAATAATCTGAAAAGGAATTTAAAAAAAAAATTCCCTTTCAATACTGTCAACATGAATCCAATGCTTTGGCACGGATGTCACGAGGATGCAAGACTGGCACACTGGAAATTCTACACCGTGGCTGAAAAAGATCCTGAATACATGGACAGATATTCCATAGCGATGGAAAGACTTAAGATGGCAATACCATGGAATGCATCTTCAATCTGAAATGAAGATTCGATATGACTTGATCGCTCAGAGCTTTTGTGTCATCAAGTGTTAATGAAAGGATCAAAGAGATCGAGAAAGCTGCTGACATAGACGTTGGGGCGGGGTGGGGGTGGAGGGGTGGGGGG
>NW_011424933.1:0-592 GCF_000754665.1 Bison bison bison
ATCACGGAAGAGGTAAAGAAACTTAAAATCCATTAGCAAAGGCAGTTCAACCTCTCAAGAAACCTTGCGCTAGGCACAACACTCTTTTCTGGGGGTCCACTTTCCCTACAACCTCCTTATCCCATTCTGTACCCATTCCTTTGCTTCTCCCATCCTGAAACTGCCACCTGGAAGAAAGAACGACGTCATTTGCCTTCAGAATATGCGATTTCATTCCACATACTTTCTTTTAATACCAAGTCATACATTTCCCTTCAGCAACCAAGAACTGACTTTTATATTGGCATTCGACAGATTGGTGAACATACCTATCAGTGATAGTAGCGCCCCCCCCACCCCCGCCTCCCCGCCACACGCGCACACACACACACACCCCAACGATCAGAACCAAACAAAACAAAAAAATAAGCTTCTTACGTTCTACATGTCAGGCTGGTGCCAGACACTATTATTGGATAGTCAAAATACTCTTTGTTTCTGTGTAAAAGGGAGGTCCTTTCAAGGCGTGAATGTTTCAGAACTTTAATTTATTTGGAAATGACCCAGCTCTTCAGTACACTGTCGTCACTTAGTTTAGCACAGGATAGAAACT
>NW_011424934.1:0-592 GCF_000754665.1 Bison bison bison
ATTTCCTCCTCCAGGGAATCTCCCTGAGCCAGGGATTGAACCAGAGTCTCCTGCTTGGCAGGTGGATTCTTTACTACTCAGCCACCAGGGAAGCCAAATCTGATACATTAATTAATAGGAAAAAAATAGGAAGAGATAGTAAAATACTATATATGGTATCATCCTGTTTTTGTTGAAGAAAGGAAGTGTATTCATGTTCATGTAGTGTAAGTGATCTGGAAAGATTTTTGTCAAGACCAACAGTGATTGTTCTTGAATTAGCACAGTTTATTGTGTTTTCTGTGTTTTTCATTTAATGTTTGTGTTTTCTGGTTTGTTTTTTTTTGTAAGAAACACATTGTATTTTTAAAATAGTAAAATTAGTGCAGAAACTTTATTTTTAAAAATCCCAGCTGTCCTTTTTTGTCTAGCTCCCAGTTGCAGTGTCTAAGACTTAGTAACTTTTATTAAATATGTTTTTATCTGAATGACTGAAACTTAAGGAAGAACTTGGTAAATGCCATGAATAGGCATATAGTGCTGAGAGGATTCAAAGAGAAAGAAAAGGATCATGTGTGGAAAGGATCAGTTGCAGATGATGTTTGAATTGACC
>NW_011424935.1:0-557 GCF_000754665.1 Bison bison bison
AATTCAAATGCAAAACTAAATCTGCCAATGTCCACTTTTGCTATTGAAGGTAGATGAGCCGCATCATCACCTCATTTCAACCAAAGAGCCTATTAAGGTGAAAATGTTTTTAGAATTTAATTATATATTTGAACTGGAACTTGAATGTGGCATAAACCATTGAATGTTTAAAGCAAAAAAGGTTGAGGGAACCAATTTAGGAGGTGGGTTATAAATTATGCATGGGCCTTTTGAAAAAGGTCAGCATTTTTGTTAATTCCACCAGGACCTTCTGAGAAGTGCGATACGGCTACTCTAGATGCTTCTTCCTCAGGATGCCTGTTCTTTATCAGTATCCCTGTCTCCATGGTAATAGGTTAGTGCTCATCCCCCCACCCCCACCCTGACCTCCATGCCCACAGCCTTCGAACCTCAGCAGGAGGAAGAGCCCTCTGGGGTGCCATGCACTGCAGCTCCAGGACATAAACAACTCCATGGGTGGTTGCCATTGCAGTCCTTCATCCATGATATAATTACCCCAAGGTGTACTGGCGATGCACTTGTGTGCATCGAAGGAA
>NW_011424936.1:0-505 GCF_000754665.1 Bison bison bison
GCGGGAAACCCTGGCTTCCCTCGATTTGTGCAGGTGACCTCAGGGGGCTTCTCATGGTGGCTCTGAGAAGTCAGGGAAACTGGAGGTGGGAGGGGCCTCTCGGGACTCCCCTGGGTTTGGTGCATTGGAAGAGGGCCTCATCTCCAGTTGAGGAAGGAACCTACAGGGTTCCTCTGATTTCGGACTCCGATCGCAGGGTCCCTGCAGACTGGGGACAGGAGAGTCAGGCCTCGTCTTGGGTTGAGGCATGGAACTCCGCTTGCCTCTCGAGGTGTCCCCGGGGAGAGAGGCCACTTGTCGAGCTGTATTTGGAACCTGGGGGTTTTTTCCGCGATGCACGGGCGAGTCACTGCCCCTTCGTGTTGACTTCATTCACAGGGTGGAGTTCGGAGAGGTGTCCGGGCAGTCGGGTTCTTATCTAGGAGGGGACCGGGAAATCGGGGTGCTTCGCAATGTGGAAGCACCCACGAGGCCACGTCTGGAATGTCGTCGTGAGACCGGCCTC
>NW_011424937.1:0-559 GCF_000754665.1 Bison bison bison
AAAAAACACAGGGTATCTTTAACTTACATTTCATGGCCATTGTTCAAAACTCTGAACACGATTTCCTATAGAAAGAACTGCAGGTGGTGGGATCCATTAGGCCAACCCTCTAATGACTCGTTAGTCTCTGGTTGCCACAACAGCACTGAACTAAACCCATGTTTCCATGGAAAAATTCAAATATGATTCATACTGAGCTGCAGGAATACTTGTGACCACATTTTGTAACAGAAATTAAAAGGAGTGATGAGTGGGTGGGATCAGGGGTAGAGATACTCTTTAAGGGCAGGAGAGTGTTGCAAAAGAATAAATTATATCAAGGGAAACTTACCTCTCCTCTTTCAATGCCTCTTGACAGGAAAACAATAGTATCTAGAACCTGTTCTGAATCTTATTGATCTAGTTCCTAGCTGAAAACAAATAAAGATTTAGGTAGGAGCATTTCTAGGGAGTAAGAAGTTGAAAAGATGGGAAAATAGAATTTCCAGAAGGAAGTGAGTTGTTGGTCATATGGCATTTGGCTTAACAATTCGTCTCTTTGCCTCTCCCTTTCCTCCCC
>NW_011424938.1:0-572 GCF_000754665.1 Bison bison bison
AGACGCTGTAGCGGGAAAGGGCTTCATCTTGCGATGACGGGGGAACCACGTGGTTTTTCTCGAGTTGCGGCGGGATTCTCGAGTTACGACGGGGAATTCGGGATGCCTCTTGTTTGGCCCAGGGAAGTCCAATCTTCCATTCGAGTTGCGAAGGAAAGCTGGGGATTGCTCTCGAGTGACTGCAGGGCCAATAGACCTCATCTAGGCTTGTGTCCAGAAGCCAATGTTCCTCTCCAGGGGCGACCGGGATCTCGGGGTTGCATTCCAGACGCACGCGGGGCGACAGGCATTCTTCTCGAGTGGAAACAAAGAACCCCCGCTCTGCTCTCGAGTCGCGACGGCTATCTCTTGGAGCTCACTGGGTGGACTAAAGGGAGTCAAGCCTCCTGAGGCGTTTGGAGAGAGGTCGCGAGGTTGGCCTCTAGGCCATGCAGGAGATGAAGGCCCTCATCTCCGCGATGACGGGGGAGTCTCGGGGTGGTTTTCGAGCGGCGGCCCCAGGGTGCGGTTTCTCACGAGGTACGGCGGCGAGGTCAGTGAGCCTCTCGTGGGGCGCCAGGGAAGTCGGGTCT
>NW_011424939.1:0-659 GCF_000754665.1 Bison bison bison
TCCTACGCAATACTGGTCACACTGGAGATCTTGGGGATGCCCAACTCCAGTCCGGGGGTCCCAGGAGGTCATCACGCCTTGACCTGCCTAGGGATCTGGTCCTCGAAAGGTTGTCATGCGTCAACCTGCTCGGGGATCCTCTAGTCCCAGGGGTCTCAGGAGGTTGTCATGGCTCGAGCTGCCCAGGGACCCAATTCTCGGGAGACCGTCATGCCTCGACCTGCCCGGGGGTTCGATCTCTAGGAGGGTGTCACGCCTCAGCCTGCCTGGGGATCTGCACCCAGACTCGGGGACGCCTGGCTCTCGGGTTGCAACAGTTCCCATAACAGGGATCACACCTGTATCTCCAGCACTGGCAGGTGGATTCTTTACTACGGAGCCACCAGGGCATATTTTAGATTTTAGTTTTCCTACACATGTATCTAGTGAAAGAGGCCAGGATCAAGAGGCCTGGCAGCTGGGAATCCTCAGCCACAGTTCTGGCTGTGCTATAAAAAACTCTCGGGCTTTTGGTGAGTGCCTCAACTTTCCTGGGACTGTTTCCTCCCCTGAGAAATGCCCTGCTGTTGGACTGTAGCCCACCAAGCTCCTCTGTCCCTGGGATTTCTGAGGTCAGAATACTGGAGGTGGTGGCATTTCCTTCTCTGCTTCTAAGTCGC
>NW_011424940.1:0-775 GCF_000754665.1 Bison bison bison
GTTGAGGCATGGAACTCCGCTTGCCTCTCGAGGTGTTCCCGGGGAGACAGGCCACTTGTCGAGCGGTATTTGGAACCTGGGGGTCTTTTCCCGACGATGCACGGGCGAGTCACTGCCCCTTCGTGTTGACTTCATTCACAGGGTGGAGTTCGAAGAGGTGTCCGGGCATCGGGTTCTTATCAAGAGTGGACCGGGAAATCGGGGTCCTTCGGAATGTGGAACCACCCACGAGGCCACGTCTGGAATGTCGTCGTGAGACCGGCCTCATCCTGAGGTGTGACCGGAAGGTCGGGAACCCCTTCCAGAGAAAGCAGGGGAGTCGAGCCTCCTGTCCAGATCAGGAGGGTAGAAGGGGCTCAGAGGAAGTGGTGCCGGAAAACCTCGGTGTTCCTCTCGAGGGAGACCAGGATGTCGGGGCACTTTGTGGGTCGCATCAAGGGTGACAAGTTCGTTCGAACTCCAATTCCTAAACTGGGATTTCTCCTGAGACGCTGTAGCGGCACAGGGCTACATCTTGCGATACGGGGGAACCACGTGGTTTTCTCGAGGTGTAGCAGGATTCTCGAATTACGACGGGGAACTCAGGATGCCTCTTGTGTTGGCCCAGGGAAGTCCAATCTTCCATTCGAGTTGCGAAGGAAAGCTGGGGATTGCTCTCGAGTGACTGCAGGGCCAATAGACCTCATCTAGGCTTGTGTCCAGAAGCCAATGTTCCTCTCCAGGGGCGACAGGGATCTCAGGGTTGCATTCCAGACACACCCGGGGAGACAGGCAT
>NW_011424941.1:0-532 GCF_000754665.1 Bison bison bison
GGAGGGACCAACGTCCCATGTTCTCTTGCCCTTCTGACGGAGAACTCAAAAGGCCCTGTGCCTGAAGCCCTGCGGATGGAAGCTAGAGGACTTGGTGAATGTTTCTGACGGAGCTTCCCTGGTGGCTCACACGGTCAAGAGTCTGCCTGCGATGCAGGAGACCCGGGTTCCATCCCCGGGCCAGGAAGGCCTCCTGGAGAAGGACATGGCAACCCGCTCCAGGGCCCGACCCTGACGTCTAAAAATCAACCTCCTAGACTGCCTCTCCCTCTGCCGACTGGTTTCTCGAATCCGCTCCAGGGATGAACCTGTGTGTTTCCTTGGTTTCCCTACAAGTGCCTCTGAAGGGAAAAAAAAAACAAAAACACAAAAACACAAAACACAAAAACCTGATGGCTTGCACCCCAGGCCTGCTTTCCCGCACCCGTCCATCGACATCACGGCCTCCTGAGAGGAGATACGATCACTGTTTCCCTGAACGGAGGATCTGTGCTCAGAAACTCTTGCCATGACACGGAGGCCCCTACGAACT
>NW_011424942.1:0-688 GCF_000754665.1 Bison bison bison
GAGGAGGGATCTGGGTCCACAGAGACTGGGTTACAGGAGAGATTCTCAGTCTTCTTCTAGGCATCCTTTCAGCCCAAATTTCATTAGAAGCTCACATTTAACACCCAGTACTTTTAAATCACTTCACGCTGTGGACAAAAAGCATTTCTTGCTAGAAAAAGTACAGTTTAGGCTTTTACATCCAACAACAATTGGTTGAAATTAAGTTTGCTTATTTCAGAGTGATTGTTGGAGAGCTTGGTTACATTCTGGAAGGATAATAAAGCACACCGTGTCATGATTTTACAATCGCAGGAAAACCCCTTCTCTCATGGTTTAACATTGAAAAATTAACAAGAATAATTACAATAAATGCATCATTTACAAAAGCCCTGTGTTTGTTCATAGGATTTATACAGACAAGCACTACAGTACATTCATTTGAAAGACTGAAATCAGGTATCAGAACATGAATTGATCTGAAAGGATATTCATAGCCTGAATATACAAGAAAAGGAAGTAATTATATAAATGAAGTCATAAGTTTACATAAATATCAGAAACATTAAATTCTAAAATATTTTCTCTATGGTATTCATGAATTTTTCACTAATTAAAAACCCTGTAATATCTTCGGGTCCATGTAACAAGTGTTAACAGAGTAAAGATTCCATCGAGTTCAAAATGTAGTCTTTGTTGTATACTGGAT
>NW_011424943.1:0-620 GCF_000754665.1 Bison bison bison
TTTACGATGGCTCACTACTAGCACAAGTCATTTTAGTTACCTCTGACTGTGCACCAAGCAGAAAAGAAAACAAATCAAATAATTAAAATGGTCAAAATTTCACTATCTCAAAATGGCTTTAAAACATTTACAAGAGTTCATTTTTTTGAGGAGGACAAAGTGTGAAGGAGAAACTGAGCAATGGTTTTCTTCTCTTCTCAAAAGGATTCACAGCATTCTAAATATTTTCTTTTCTCAGAACGTTAAAAGGTCTGCTCACATGGCTACTGAACCAGCTGTTTAATATTTTTATTTTCCAACTCTAGATCTTGCCCCTAGCAAGAATCCTGTATCATAGTGCTTTTAGGACCAGAATGCTTTCTGGCTGATTAAAACATGTATACTGATTGTTCATGCCAGAAGTGAAGACTATCCCCATTCAGGCATGAAAAGACTCTAGCAGATATAGGGTTAATTTTCTTTCCTCTGAACCAGTAGCTTCCACACCTGTCAGCCATCAAGGTCAGGCTTGCCAGGAACCTAGGAGTGAATGGGCATGGGCGCAGCTGTAGCAAATTAGTGTATCACGAGGAGGTCCAGAAATAAAAAGATGAGAAACTCTTGCTTATATCTCTATGGGG
>NW_011424944.1:0-633 GCF_000754665.1 Bison bison bison
GACCAACCTAGATAGCATATTCAAAAGCAGAGACATTACTTTGCCAACAAAGGTTCATCTAGTCAAGGCTATGGTTTTTCCAGTGGTCATGCATGGATGTGAAGGTTGGACTGTGAAGAAAGCTGAGCACTGAAGAATTGATGCTTTTGAACTGTGGTGTTGCAGAAGACTCTTGAGAGTCCCTTGGACTGCAAGGAGATCCAAACAGTCCATTCTGAAGGAGACCAGCCCTGGGATTTCTTTGGAAGGAATGATGCTAAAGCTGAAACTCCAGTACTTTGGCCACCTCATGCGAAGAGTTGACTCTTGGAAAAGACTCTGATGCTGGGAGGGATTGGGGGCAGGAGGAGAAGGGGACGACAGAGGATGAGATGGCTGGATGGCATCACTGACTTGATGGATGGTGAGTTTGAGTGAACTCTGGGAGTTGGTGATGGACAGGGAGGCCTGGCGTGCTGCGATTCATGGGGTTGCAAAGAGTTGGACTTGAGTGAGTGACTGAACTGCACTTACTGTAACAGCAAAGTAAGAGTAATTCATTGTATGCTATATGATTATATAAAGATCAAAGAGATGAAAGATACAATGAGATTAGAATGGTTTCAGGCTCATAATAACTGTTTAGAAATGTAA
>NW_011424945.1:0-528 GCF_000754665.1 Bison bison bison
CACTTTGCTCAGACTCACCTTTGTTGAGTCAAGAGATTCCAGGATGGACGTCCAAGCAACTCAACTTCTGTTGCCTTCTTCTCCTTCACTCAGTCTTTCCCACATTAGAGCCAATAATGTTTCATGACAAGTTAGAGTGGCAGTCTTTTCTCATGAGTCCTTTAGCCAAAATATTGCAGCTTGAGCTTCAGCATCAGACCTTCCAATGAACATTTACAGTTAGTTTCTTTTAGGATTGACTGGGTTGAACTCCTACTGTTCAAGGGACTCTCAGTAGTTGCCTTCAGGACAGGGTTCAAACCTCAGTTTTGATACTCAGGCTTCTTTATAGTCGAACTCTCACATCCATACATCAGCTCAGATCAGTTCAGTTCATTCTCGCAATCATATCCAACTCTTTGTGACCACATGGACCACAGGAGTCCAGGTCTCCCTGTCCATCACCAACTCCCAGAGTCTACACAAACTCATGCCCATTGAGTCTTGCTATGCCATCCAACCATTTCATCCTCTGTCATCCCCTTGTCC
>NW_011424945.1:4918-5248 GCF_000754665.1 Bison bison bison
CCAGAAGAAGAAGACAAAAATAAAGACCATGAGAAAATACTTGAGGAGATAATAGTTGAAAACTTCACTAAACTGGGGAAGGAAATAATCACCCAAGTCCAAGAAAACCAGAGAGTCCCAAACAGGATAAACCCAAGGCGAAACACCCCAAGACACATATTAATCAAATTAACAAAGATCAAACACAAAGAACAAATATTAAAAGCAGCAAGGGAAAAACAACAAATAACACACAAGGGAATTCCCATAAGGATAACAGCTGATCTTTCAATAGAAACTCTTCAAGCCAGGAGGGAATGGCAAGACATACTTAAAATGATGAAAGAAAAT
>NW_011424946.1:0-513 GCF_000754665.1 Bison bison bison
GGAACACTGGCTTCTGGACACAAGACTAGATGAGGTCTATTGGCCCTGCAGTCACTCGAGATCAATCCCCAGCTTTCTTTCGCAACTGGAATGGAAGATTGGACTTTCCTGGGCCAACACAAGAGGCATCCTGAATTCCCTGTCGTAACTTGAGAATCCCGCCGAACTCGAGAAAATCCACGTGGTTCCCCCGTCATCGCAAGATGAAGCCCTTTCCCGCTACAGTGTCTCAGGAGAAGTCCCACGTGAGGTATTGGAGGTCGAAACGGTACTTGGCACCCTTGATGCGACCCACAAAGTTCCCCGACATCCCGGTCTGCCTCGAGAGGAACACCGAGGTTTTCCGGCACCACTTACTCTGAGCCCCTTCTACCCTCCTGATCTGGACAGGAGGGTCGACTCCCCTGCTTTGTCTGGAAGGGTTCCCGGCCTTCCGGTCACACCTCAGGATGAGGCCGGTCTCACGACGACATTCCAGACGTGGCCTCGTGGGTGGTTCCACATTCCGAAGGA
>NW_011424947.1:0-561 GCF_000754665.1 Bison bison bison
ATGGGAATTCCCTTGTGTGTTATTTGTTGTTTTTCCCTTGCTGCTGTTAATATTTGTTCTTTGTGTTTGATGTTTGTTAATTTGATTAATATGTGTCTTGGGGTGTTTCTCCTTGGGTTTATCCTGTTTGGGACTCTCTGGGTTTCTTGGACTTGGGTGATTATTTCCTTCCCCATTTTAGCGAAGTTTTCAACTATTATCTCCTCAAGTATTTTCTCATGGTCTTTCTTTTTGTCTTCTTCTTCTGGGACCCCTATGATTCGAATGTTGTAGCGTTTAATATTGTCCTGGAGGTCTCTGAGATTGTCCTCATTTCTTTTAATTTGTTTTTCTTTTATTCTCTCTGATTCATTTATTTCTACCATTCTATCTTCTAATTCACTAATCCTATCTTCTGCCTCTGTCATTCTACTATTTGTTGCCTCCAGAGTGTTTTTAATTTCATTTATTGCATTATTAATTATATATTGACTCTTTTATTTCTTCTAGGTCCTTGTTAAACCTTTCTTGCATCTTCTCAATCCTTGTCTCCAGGCTATTTATCTGTGATTCCATTTTTGA
>NW_011424948.1:0-647 GCF_000754665.1 Bison bison bison
CAGGACTGATTTCCTTTAGGGTGGACTGATTGGATCTCCTTGCAGTCCATGGGACTCTCAAGAGTCTTCTCCAACACCACAGTTCAAAAGCATCAATTCTTCGGTCCTCAGCTTTCTTTATAGTCCAACTCTCACGTCCATACATGACTACTGGAAAAACATATCTTTGACTAGATGGACCTTTGTCGGCAAACTAATGTCTCTGCTTTTTAATATGCTGTCTAGGTTGGTCATAGCTTTTCTTCCAAGGAGCAAGTGTCTTTTAATCTCATGGCTACAGTCACCATCTGCACTGATTTTGCAGACCCCCAAAAATAAAGTCTCTCACTGTTTCCATTGTTTCCTCTATCTATTTGCCATGAAGTGATGGGACCAGATGCCATGATCTTTGTTTTCTGAATGTTGAGTTTTAAGTCCAACTTCTTCACTCTCCTCTTTCACTTTCATCAAGAGGCTCTTTAGTTCTTCTTTTTCTGCCATAAGGGTGGTGTCATCTGCATATCTGAGGTTATTGATATTTCTCCTGGCAATCTTGATTCTGGCTTGTGCTTCATCCAGCCTGGCATTTCTCATGATGTACTCTGCATATGAGTTAAATAAGCAAGGTGACAATGTACAGCCTTGACCTACTCCTTTCCCAATTTGGG
>NW_011424949.1:0-511 GCF_000754665.1 Bison bison bison
AAACTCTTGAAATTAAAGTGGAATCACAGATAAATAGCTTGGAGACAAGGATTGAGAAGATGCAAGAAAGGTTTAACAAGGGCCTAGAAGAAATAAAAAGAGTCAGTATATAACGAATAATGCAATAAATGAAATTAAAAACACTCTGGAGGCAACAAATAGTAGAATAACAGAAGCAGAAGATAGAATTAGTGAATTAGAAGATAGAATGGTAGAAATAAATGAATCAGAGAGAATAAAAGAAAACGAATTAAAGAAATAGAGGACAATACTCAGAGACCTCCACGGACAATATTAAACGACTACAACAATTCGAATCATAGGGTTCCGAGAAGAAGAAGACAAAAGAAAGAACCATGAGAAAATAACTTGAGGAGATAATAGTTGAAAACTTACCCTAAACTAGGGGAAGGAAATAATCACCCAAGTACCAAGAAACCCAGAGAGTCGCAAACAGGATAAACCCAAGGCGAAACACCCCAAGACACATATTAATCAAATTAACAAAGAT
>NW_011424950.1:0-705 GCF_000754665.1 Bison bison bison
ACTATAGCACACCTGTGACTTCTGAGTCCTTACACTAAGCAGGCATGGCACAGCTAGTGAGCATGTGGCCTAGAGCATGTGTGTGGCCAATACTAATTTTGCACTCTGAAGCATGTGTCTTGCCACTTGTAAGCGGTTCAGCTACTGATTTTGCACCCTGTTACACTATTTAATCACTGCTGAGCCTGCCTTATAGACCATGAGTTCCACTACTACTAATCTTGCCCCATGGCCTGTGAGCTTAAAGTAGTGATCCCACACTCTGCAGCTGAAATTTGCCAATGACTTGGCTTGCCCGCTGTTGCATATTTCCCCAACTCTTCTTCCTGTACTCTAGAGCATGTGTCCCAGCTACTGAATTTGCACTCTGGAGGACCTATTCCAGGAAAGTGGAGGTTGCATTATAAAACACATATCCTACCCACGAGTGAACCGTCATTCTAGATCAACTGTGTCACCACTAGTGACTTTGAATTCTGAAGCATTAAAGTCACTTCCCTGAAGTATTGCTCTAGAAGGTGTGTGCAACCATCACTCCAGTGGCATTTTATATCAGCCATTATGCTGCTAGCCATCCAGCACTCTAGACTGTATAAGTTGTGAGTAGTGTACCTGTGTTCCACAGCTACATCTATGGATGATCTTCCACAACTAGAGACTTGGTGTATACCTCATATTTCCTGCCTCAATTGATCATGTGTCACA
>NW_011424951.1:0-630 GCF_000754665.1 Bison bison bison
CCAAGGTGAAACACCCCAAGACACATATTAATCAAATTAACAAAAGAATCAAACAACAAAGAACAAATATTAAAAGCAGCAAGGGAAAAACAACAAATAACACATAAGGGGATTCCCATAAGGATAACAACTGAGCTTTCAATAGAAACTCTTCAGGTCAGGAGGGAATGGCAGGACATACTTGAAGTGATGAAAAAAAAAATAACCTACAGCCCAGATTACTGTAGGCGGCTAGGATCTCATTCAAATATGAAGGAGAAATAAAAAGCTTTACAGACAAGCAAAAGCTGAGAGAATTCAGCACCACCAAACCAGCTCTCCAACAAATGCTAAAGGAACTTCTCTAGACAGGAAACACAAAAAGGGTGTATAAACTCCAACCCAAAACAATAAAGTAAATGGCAATGGGATCATACTTATCAACAATTACCTTAAACGTAAATGGGTTGAATGCCCCAACCAAAAGACAAAGACTGGCTGAATGGATACAAAAACAAGACCCCTATATATGTTGTCTACAAGAGACCCATCTCAAAACAAGGAACATATACAGACTGAAAGTGAAGGGCTGGAAAAATATTTTCCACACAAATAGAGATGAAAAGAAAGCAGGAGTAGCAATACTCAGAT
>NW_011424952.1:0-559 GCF_000754665.1 Bison bison bison
AGTTACAGATCATCATTCTTTGCAGATGTGGATGCACATTTCAGAGCATACCATGGTAACACTAAGAATTTACTTTGCCCCTTTTGTCTCCAAATTTTTAAAACTGAAGCACTATACATATGTCATTATAGACAGCACTGGGCAAAGAGTTTTCACCAGTGTTCCAAATGTCGGCTACAATTTTTAACTTGTAAAGAGAAAAGGGAGCACAAGGCCCAGTGTCATCAAATGTTTAAGAAGCCTAAGCAGCTAGAAGGATTACCTCCTGAAACAAAAGTTGTTATTCAGGTATCACTGGAACCCCTTCAACCAGGATTGGTGGAAGTAGCATCCATTACTGTGAACGCATCTGATTCTGAACCATCACCCCCCAAATCTAAAAAGTAGGAGGTCAAAAAAACCCAGTTAATTCTACTTTCAGTAAGTCTGAAGCAAGTATTTCAAAGTTATAAACTCCATTAAAAACAAAAAATTCAACTATAGCATGATTCAATAATAAATACAGAGAAACCAATGCGTAATTTATGTGTTTTTGTTTTAAATACATGAAGTATAGTTT
>NW_011424953.1:0-523 GCF_000754665.1 Bison bison bison
TTCTGTTAAATACATTTAGTCTTGTGAGAGTGTGTTTGAGCTTAATCAATCATTTAGAATTGAATGGGAACTCTACCTATAATTATGGATTCTCCAAAAAAAAAAAGGGGAAAGTATTGATGTGTGTGTGTGTGTGTTTACAATTGACAAAGTCTCTGATGCATCATGATAGTTTATGTGACATGTATAGGCCAAATCTTGTCTGTATGCTGGCACACTTAAAACAGCTTCCTTGCAAACAGCCATATATCTTTTACTATAATCAGTAAATTGGATATAGTAGAAATGGGAATGAAGTGAGAAGGAAAGAGGGCTGGGATTTTTGTGTGTTTGTATACCCAAGTTTGGGTTTCCCTTGTGGCTCAGCTGGTAAAGAATCTGCTTGCAATACAGGAGACCTGGGTTGGGAAGATCCCCTGGGGAAGGGAAAGGCCACCCACTCCAGTATTCTGGCCTGGACAATGCCATGGAAAAATTCATGTCTGTAGAGTCAGACATGACTGAATGACTTTCACTTATATCC
>NW_011424954.1:0-597 GCF_000754665.1 Bison bison bison
ATAAAAATTCAAGACAAGAAGTGTGCACCACTTACGTAGGCCACAGGCGCCTTCTCGAATAGAGGAAGGTGCCTCAACCGAGACACCTTCTCGAGTGGTTCTTAGCAGCCCAGGCATAATTAGTAAGCGTGGTGGGTTCCGTTCTCCAGATGGAGACTCAGCTGGAAGTGAAAGGGAGAATGACAAGGAACTTTATGAATTGGAGCTGTAAGTTAATTCTTTGACAGAGAGAGTGAAATGGTGTGGGGGACAGGCCCCATTAAAATCAGAGGTGAGAGCACAAAGCAATAATGTAGGCAGACTCTGGTTTTTTTGGGGGGGTAGGATGCTCGAGAATATCCGGGTGGAGTCCTGAGGCTCGAACCCGCATTTGCATATGCCGAGCCTCCTTCCTCATGATCTTTGTCCACATTGGAATGCCTCACCGGCTCCCGGCACATGATCAGTGCATGCTCAGTCACGATATCAGTGCATGATCAGCCACGTGATCACTGATTGCACAGTCACGTGATCAGTGCCTCTCAGTCACGTGATCACCGTATGATAAACACGTGATCAGTGAACGATCACCCACGTGATCACTGCATGCGCAGTCAG
>NW_011424955.1:0-647 GCF_000754665.1 Bison bison bison
AAGAGGTGTCCGGGCATCGGGTTCTTATCAAGAGGGGACCGGGAAATCGGGGTCCTTCGGAATGTGGAACCACCCACGAGGCCACGTCTGGAATGTCGTCGTGAGACCGGCCTCATCCTGAGGTGCGACCGGAAGGTCGGGAACCCCTTCCAGACAAAGCAGGGGAGTCGACCCTCCTGTCCAGATCAGGAGGGTAGAAGGGGCTCAGAGGAAGTGGTGCCGGAAAACCTCGGTGTTCCTCTCGAGGGAGAACGGGATGTCGGGGAACTTTGTGGGTCGCATCAAGGGTGCTAAGTACCGTTTCGACCTCCAATACCTAACGTGGGACTTCTCCTGAGACACTGTAGCGGGAAAGCGCTTCATCTTGCGATGACGGCGGAACCACGTGGATTTTCTCGAGTTGCGGCAGGATTCTCGAGTTACGACGGGGAATTCAGGATGCCTCTTGTGTTGGCCCAGGGAAGTCCAATCTTCCATTCGAGTTGCGAAGGAAAGCTGGGGATTGCTCTCGAGTGACTGCAGGACCAATAGACCTCATCTAGGCTTGTGTCCAGAAGCCAGTGTTCCTCGTCCAGGGGCCAAAAGGGGATCTCGGGTTTGCATTCCAGACGCACCCGGGGGGACAGTCATCCATCTCGAGTGGAAGC
>NW_011424956.1:0-754 GCF_000754665.1 Bison bison bison
TAAGTCCTGAAGCAACTTAAAGTGGTATTTACTGTATATATAAAATATATTTTTCATTGAGGATCATATTCTTTCTAACATGTTACCTGTTAAACTACTAATGGAGGTGTTTTATTTGATGCTATTTAGTTGGTTTCATTAAAGGAATACATTTTTATAACTTAGCTTTGCTTGTCAGTTTTACCTTGGTTTATAAAGAAACTAAATAATGTAATCCTTTGATTTTAGTTACAGACCTACTATAATCCAAATTTCAAAAGAGGTCATCCTCAACTTTTATTAAGAGTGCAAAGAAGAGAAAGAAGAGTTGGGATTAATAATGTGTCTCAAATATCTTCATTAGTGCAAGATAACAAGAAGCATGTTAAAGCAAGTGTCAACGAAGATGATTGTAACTCTGAATTTATTCCAGAAATTAGTAGAGAGAGCGCATTTTCAGCCTCCACAAGTTTACATGTGCCTTTTCATACAAAAGCCTCATACCATCCAGATTGTCACTAATACAAATGCCCTATCTCCATGTGACTTACCTAACCACCCATCACCAATATCGGTTAGACAAACAGAACAGATTTTGGTAGATCAACCTGCTGTTTTAAAAAAGTTGAGCATTTTTAATTGGCATTCACATAGCAGCTACACTCAAGTAAATGGCCCCATTGAGGACTTTGCTACTACAACTACATCTACTTCTCAGAACCACATTGTATCCCCATTACAGAGCACTTATTCTGGACTGATGGTGGAGCCTTCT
>NW_011424957.1:0-513 GCF_000754665.1 Bison bison bison
CGGGGAGAGAGGCCACTTGTCGAGCGGTATTTGGAACCTGGGGGTCTTTTCCGGACGATGCACGGGCGAGTCACTGCCCCTTCGTGTTGACTTCATTCAGAGGGTGGAGCTCGGAGAGGTGTCCGGGCATTGGGTTCTTACCAAGAGGGGACTGGGAAATCGGGGTGCTTCGAAATGTGGAAGCACCCACGAGGCCACGTCTGGAATGTCGTCGTGAGACCGGCCTCATCCTGAGGTGCGACCGGAAGGTCGGGAACCCCTTCCAGACAAAGCAGGGGAGTCGACCCTCCTGTGGAGATCAGGAGGGTAGAAGGGGCTCAGAGGAAGTGGTGCCGGAAAACCTCGGTGTTCCTCTCCAGGGAGACCGGGATGCCGGGGAACTTTGTGGGGGCGCATCAAGGGTGCCAAGTATCGTTTCGACCTCCAATTCCTAACGTGGGACTTCTCCTGAGACGCTGTAGCGGGAAAGGGCTTCATCTTGCGATGACGGGGGAACCACGTGGTTTTTCTCGA
>NW_011424958.1:0-597 GCF_000754665.1 Bison bison bison
GCCACTTGACTTGTCTGACCGCCGGTATCACTGTCACACATCCCTTCAAGGAGCGGAACCTCAGAAAACCAGAGAAGATGGCCAGGCAAACTGCCTCAGCAGAGTCCACACAGCATGCTCCCATCTCTCCGAGAGAACGGGCTCCACAGACGTCACCAGACTCGCCTGAGTGAATCAGAAGGAAATTTCAGCATCATCAGGAACACATTTGACAGGGAGTTGCGGGGGGTGGGGTGGGGTGGGGGAGGAAGAACCGGGAGACTCGGGTTGACATATATACAGCACTGATACTACACATAAAGTCAACGAGTGAGGACCTAGTGCATAGCACAGGGAAGTCTACTCAGTGCTCTGTGGTGAAGTAAATGGGCAGGAAATCTAAAAGAGAGGGAGATACGTAGATAGATAGATAGATAGATAGATGACTGATTCACTTTGCTGTACAGCAGAAATTGACACAGCAGTGTAAAGCAACTATACGCCAAAAAATGGATGAATGAATTTTTAAAAAAGGAACACACTGGGCACCCTAGAACTTGTAGAAATGAGGAGTCCACACCCAGGGTGCAACACAGCGCTAGGGCTGCCCTAATGTTG
>NW_011424959.1:0-650 GCF_000754665.1 Bison bison bison
AAAGACTTGTGTGACTGTCGGGGAGGAGCCAAGATGGCGGAGGAGTAGGACGGGGAGAACACTTTCTCCCCCACAAATTCAGCAAAAGAGCATTTAAACGTCGAGTAAATTCCACAAAACAACTTCTGAATGCCGGCAGAGGACATCAGGCACCCAGAAAAGCAACCCAACTCTTCGAAAGGAGGTAGGAAAAATATTAAAAACAAAAAAAGAGACAATAGAGGGAGGGACGGAGTTCCGTCCCGGGAAGGGAATCTTAAAAAGAGAGAAGTTTCCAAACATCAGGAAACCTTCTCACTGCCGAATCTGTGCCGAGCTTTGGAAGCACAGAGGGCAACATAACAGGGAGAAAAAATAAATAAACAATTTAAAACTCGCAGATTGCGAGCCCTACAGTAACTCCCCCAGCAGAGAAGCAGCGCAGACGCCTGCATCCGCCATTAGCAAACCGGGGCCGGCAGGGAGGCGCGCCGTGGGCTGCATCGCTGAGAGTAAGAATCTGGCCTGAATACCCTGAGCGCTATCTGAGCGAAATAATTTGGGCTAGCAAACCAGACTGTGGGATACCTACCACGCGAAAAAGCCAGCCCTAACCTAAGACCGCCAGGCCCGCGCACGAAACAAAGGACGAACAGAGATAGCCGGCTGCA
>NW_011424960.1:0-524 GCF_000754665.1 Bison bison bison
TATGCTATCTAGGTTGGTCATAACTTTCCTTCCAAGGAGTAAGTGTCTTTTAATTTCATGGCTGCAGTCACCATCTGCAGTGATTTTGGAGCCCAGAAAAATAAAGTCTGACACTGTTTCCACTGTTTCCCCATCTATTTCCCATGAAGTGATGGGACCAGATGCCATGATCTGAGTTTTCTGAATGTTGAGCCTTAAGCCAACTTTTTCACTCTCCACTTTCACTTTCATCAAGAGGCTTTTTAGTTCCTCTTCACTTTCTGCCATAAGGGTGGTGTCATCTGCGTATCTGAGGTGATTGATATTTCTCCCGGCAATCTTGATTCCAGCTTGTGATTCTTCCAGCCCAGCCTTTCTCATGATGTACTCTGCATATAAGTTAAATAAGCAGGGTACAATATACAGCCTTGACGTACTCCTTTTCCTATTTGGAACCGTCTGTTGTTCCATTTCCAGTTCTAACTGTTGCTTCCTGACCTGCATATAGGTTTCTCAAGAGGCAGGTCAGGTGGTCTGGTATTCCC
>NW_011424961.1:0-540 GCF_000754665.1 Bison bison bison
TAGGGGTTCATATTTTTGTGAAACACTTAGCAAAGTGCCTGAATAATATCAGGCACTATGTACGTGTCTGATAAATAAAAAATAAATGCAGAAAGCAGAAGGAAACTTCAAAACATTTTAATTAAAATTCTCAAGAGGTAAGAGATGATACTGCATTTGTAAACACCAGCTATTAAAATTGGATGCTATTAAAAAGTAACATCCAAAGAAAAAATTTTTAAAACCTACTGAAAATTAAAAATATGATTGCAAACATTTTTTAAACCCACAGAAGGATTGGAATTGAGGAAATTGCCTGAAAAGTAAACAAAAAGACGAACAGATGGAAAATGGGAGAGAAAAAATGCAAAAATGAGAAAGCAAACCGAGAAAGCTCAACATCCTACAACTAAAATTTCTAGAATTACAAAAGTGAGAGTGGAGAAGAAGATGTTGCCAAAGAATAAATAGAAAATTCCCAACTGACCCAATGATTTCCATAATGAAGAATTCACTAAGTCCTATCTGCAATAAGTGGCAAGAGAACCAGACCAAGATGCA
>NW_011424962.1:0-677 GCF_000754665.1 Bison bison bison
GAAAAGGAAAGATATAAACATCTGAATGCAGAGTTCCAAAGAATAGCAAGAAGAGAAAAGAAAGCCTTCTTCAGCGATCAATGCAAAGAAATAGAGGAAAATAACAGAATGGGAAAGACTAGGGATTTCTTCAAGAAAATCAGAGATACCAAAGGAACATTTCATGCAAAGATGGGTTCAATAAAGGACAGAAATGGTATGGACATAAGAGAAGCTGAAGATATTAAGAAGAAATGACAAGAACACACAGAAGAACTGTACAAAAAAGATCTTCACGACCCAGATAATCACGATGGTGTGATCACTGACCTAGAGCCAGACATCCTGGAATGTGAAGTCAAGTGGGCCTTAGAAAGCATCACTACGAACAAAGAGAGTGGAGGTGATGGAATTCCAGTTAAGCTATTCCAAAATTCTGAAAGATGATGCTGTGGAAAGTGCTGCACTCAATATGGCCAGCAAATTTGGAAAACTCAGCAGTGGCCACAGGACTGGAAAAGCTGAGTTTTCATTCCAATCTCAAAGAAAGACAATGCCAAAGAATGCTCAAACTACCAAAAAATTGCACTCATCTCACGCTAGTACAGTAATGCTCAAAATTCTCCAAGCCAGGCTTCAGTAATATGGAAACCATGAACCTCCTGATGTTCAAGCTGGTTTTAGAAAAGGCAGAGGAA
>NW_011424963.1:0-504 GCF_000754665.1 Bison bison bison
GGTAGGCAACGAGCGGCACACGGCCCCACCGCGGGGCCGGCGCACCCGCCCCCAGAGCGGAGGTGGGGGGCGGGGTGTTCTGCCCACGCGCTCTTGGCAGCCGCCACGGCGGCCACTGCGCACTCGGGAGGGGCAGCAGCTGGGGGGGTCCGATACCCCAAGGCGCCCTCTCGGATCGCTAGAGAAGGCTTTCTCACCGAGGGCTCGCCGCCCCTCACCCGGATCGTCTCTCTCCTTCGGGCCCACGGAGGCGCTCCACGAGCCACCAGTCCTCAGCTGGGGTGGGAGGGGTCTGCGGTACAGGTAGGCGGAGCACCAACACAGGAGCGTCTGCGCGGCCGGGGCCAGCGCAGAGCCCGCGTCCCCGTCCCCTGCAAGGCCTCACCCGTCAGCCTCGACGACGAGGGGAACAGGCACGCCTCTCCTACCGCCTCCGACCCCCCCCAAAAGACGACGCCCACTCACGGGACACACACACACACCACCGCGGTGGGGACCCGAGGA
>NW_011424964.1:0-526 GCF_000754665.1 Bison bison bison
GCCTCTTTCCAAGTCAGATACTGATTTAATATTGATTTGCAGAAGGGACTCCATTACAAAAACCTTTTGTAATTGTCCAAATTCCCTGTGTTTAGGAAGCTTTTGAGACATCCAGGAATAAGCAATTTCTGTAATGATGAGAGAGAATTGCATGGTGCAGAAAATAAAGGCTTGTCTGTTGACTCAGGCTTGTGTATGAGTTAGTATATAATTTACTAATTAAAAAAGATGTTAACCTTGAGTTGTATTGTTGCTTTCTAGATTAAAAAGAAACAAACTGCCAGCAACTCTAGTTCTTTTTTCCCTGTGAGAACACTGTCAGCCCACTGTGGAACTGAAATTCCGTAGCATGAAGAAATTTAAGTTGATTTTATGTACCCTAAAGTTTATGAAAAGACTCTTCACAGGTAAACATTATACTGGATTCTGAAACATTGAAAGCATGCCAACTGACAGAGATTTGTAAAGATAGTTGAACATGTTATCTTTGCATAGGTAGCAATAGTATATTTACATTTTAAAATGG
>NW_011424965.1:0-591 GCF_000754665.1 Bison bison bison
GGAAGGTGGCTTTGAAAAGGTTGGCTTTGGGGAAGTATTTAAAATCATCCCCAATGTGTAGGCATGTGAGCAAGCAGTCCCCAGTTTATAACACTGGATTCCTGTGCCCTGTGGAGTGTGTCGCCCTGGGGGAAGCTTCCTGCTCTATTGGACTAAAGGGCTCCTCCCTGAAATGATGGCACTCAGAGGCTACCTCTGGACCTTCTCGCTAGGTGGTGAGAAGGACCATCTGAGGGGTGAGACCCATCACTCCATCACTCTGCTCACCTGATCCTCCATCTGAGCTCAGGGGGACCGGGCCCCACCAGTCACCAGTCACTTTCCTTCTGCTTCAGTTTCCCCCTCCACCCTCCCTGAGCCTGCTCAAGCCAGGCAGTGCTCACTCATCTCTACTCTCTCTCCTCCATCACTGCTCCCACCACCCAAGACAGAGAATGTCATGGAAACTGCGCCAGAGCAGGGTGGGAGTGGTTCTGAGAACTAGTGACATACGTCCCCTGAAACACTCAACACTGACACACACTCACATCACACCCCCTCCTCTTCTCTTCTTCTGCGGGTATGTATTCATACCCTCCCAACCCCCCGTCT
>NW_011424966.1:0-563 GCF_000754665.1 Bison bison bison
AAGAAAGTAAACACAAGTACACATGATGTATAACTGAAATGTTAGTACAAAAACCCAGAGACAATCTGAAAGTCTGCCAATAAGGAATTGGTTAAACTAAGGTACAACCACATATAACACACTAACTAAAAATGATGAGCAGGATCTGTATATACTGACTTCAAAAGACAGTAACAATACAAAAACTGAAAAATAAAATTTTAAATGGTTTACAAAACAGCATATAGTCTCCCACTTCTGTCAAAAATATACATACACGGAACAGAATAAAATTACCTGAACTGTTTAAAAATACAATATTATAGGGACTTCCCTGGCAATCCAGTGATTAGGACTCCACACTTCTATGTCAGGGAGCTCGCATTTCATCACTGGTCAGGGAATTAAGGTCCCACAAGCTGCAAAGCGTGGTACAAAAAAACAAAAACAAAACAAAAAAGTAGTAAAAGTATTAATAAATGCTGCAATGTTATTTTAAAGTCTGTCGCATGTTATTTATGTATGGGAACATTAAGTGACTAAATCTATGAATGTGTGCTGACAATACTACTACTTGAATCAAT
>NW_011424967.1:0-749 GCF_000754665.1 Bison bison bison
GAATCTGATGCTTCATATCTCTCAATTTAAGAAAATTCTCAGCCCTAAACTCATCAAATATTACCTCTTCCTATTCTCTTTAGTCTCACCTTCTAGCACATCTTAGAGACATATTTTCATTCTGCCTTCCATGTCTCTCTAAATATTTTCTGTTTCATTATCTCTCTGAACTGCAGTCTAGCAATCTTCTAAAATACATATTCCAGTTCATTCACTCTCTCCTCAGCTTTGTTTAATTTGGTATTTATTTGGTAGTTTTTAATTTTAATGTATTTTTTAAACTTCTTATAAGTTCTATTGATTCTTCCAATGCTGCCTACCCTTCTGGGTTTAGTCCTTTCTTTATGTTTTGGTTGTTGTTCAGTTGCTCAGTCGTGTCCAGCTCTTTGTGACCCCATGGACTGCAGCGCACCAGGCTTCCCTGTCCTTCACTGTCTCCCAGAGTTTGCTCAAACTCACGTCCATTGAGTCGGTGATGCCATCCAACCATCACATCCTGTCGCCCCCTTCTCTTCCTTCCCTCAATCTTTCCCAGCATCAGGGTCTTTTCCAAAGAGTTGGCTCTTCACATCAGGGGACCAAAGTACTGGAGCTGGAGCTTCAGCTTCAGCATCAGTCCTTTCAATGAATATTCAGAGTTGATTTCCTTAAGGAGTGACTGGTTTGATCTCCTTGCTGTCCAAAAGCTCTCAAGAGTCTTCTCCAAACACCACAGTTCAAAAGCATCAAATTCTTCAGCATTCAGCTTT
>NW_011424968.1:0-609 GCF_000754665.1 Bison bison bison
AATATATCTATCTAGAGAATCTAAAGACCTATACATAGAAAACTATAAAACACTAGTGAAGAAATCAAAGAGGACACTAATAGATGGAGAAATATACCATGTTCATGGATTGGAAGAATCAATATAGTGAAAATGAGTATACTCCTAATTGTTATTATTACTTTTTCCTTCTTCTAACCCTGGGATTCTTCACTTCTTCTTTTTCTAGTTGCTTTAGGTGTAAAGTTAGGTCATTTATTTGAGGTTTCTCTTGTTTCTTGAGGTAAGCTTGTATTTCTATGAACCTTCGCCTTCAGATCAGATCATTCGCTCAGTCATGTCCAACTCTTTGCGACCCTATGAATCACAGCACGCCAGGCCTTCCTGTCCATCACCAAAACCTGGAGTCACTGAGACTCATGCCCATGGAGTCAGTGATGCAATCCAGCCATCTGATCCTATGTCTTCCCCTTCTCTTCTTGCCTCCAATCCCTCCCAGCATCAGAGACTTTTCCAATGAGTCAAGTATTCGCATGAGGTGGCCAAAGTACTTGAGCTTCAGCTTTAGCATCATTCCTTCCAAAGGAATCCCAGGGCTGATCTCTTTCAGAATGGACTGGTTGGTTTTCC
>NW_011424969.1:0-578 GCF_000754665.1 Bison bison bison
TCTGAACAGTCACATGTGGCCGGAAAAACCTATTCAGGCAGGCTAGAGGATTTCCAAAGGAGTTTGTAGGTTAAACACTGTCACACCCAGAAATTATTAACTGGAACTGTAAGCTAACTCTTTTTTCAGAGAGAGGTAGTGGGGGAGAGCCCCCCGTAAAGTCAGAGGTTTAGGTGAAAGCACAAGCAGAAAGTAGGCAGACTCTGGTTTTGGGGGTATATGCTCGAGAATTTCCAGGGGGACTCCTGAAGCTCGATCCCGCCTTTGCGTATGCCGAGCCTCCTTCCTCATGACCTTTGTCATGGGGAGAGTACCTCACTGGCTCCCAGCAGTGATAGAATTCCAGTTGAGCTATTCCAGATCCTGAAAGATGATGCTGTGGAAAGTGCTGCACTCAATATGCAATATGCAATATGCACTCAATATGCAATATGCCGGCTCACGGCAGTAGGGGAATCTGGCCTCGATACGTGTTGAAGAAGGTCTCTCGAGGTCTTTCTCGGGTTGAGGCGGGAAACCCTGGTGTCCCTCGACTTGTGCAGGTGACCTCAGGGCGCTTCTCATGGTGGCTCTGAGAA
>NW_011424970.1:0-554 GCF_000754665.1 Bison bison bison
CCAGTTTTTAACTGCAAATTGATATACAGAATATAATAGATCTTGAGACATTCATGCCAACTAATACTTTTTAACTGGGGGCTTCCCAGGTGGCTCAGTGGTAAAGAATCCGCCTGCCAATGCACGAGGGCAGGTTCGATCCCTGGGTCAGGAAGATTCCCTGGAGGAGAAGATGGCCACCCACTCCAGTATTCATGACTGGGAAGCCCCATGAAGAGAGGAGCATGGTGGGCTACAGTCCACAGGGTTGCAAAGATTCGGACACGACTGAGCATGTATGCAGGCAACGCTTTTTAACCATATAAAACTCTGACTTCTTACAAGAAAAAATGTATATACAAGAATTCAAGACGCTACAAAAGTCAACTAGTTACATAAATATGTGCATCATCCGCCTAACAAGGCAGCAAGTGTACAAATCCAGGATGGCCGGATGGCTGGTACCTTCTCGTCCAGGGCCTTGTGGTGTTCAAAGAGCCATTTCAGCGCCCTGAGCACCTCCACCTCACTCCTCATGCCGGCTGGGGACTGCGCCTGCCGCTTGCCTGCTGTCA
>NW_011424971.1:0-712 GCF_000754665.1 Bison bison bison
GTCCAAGCGCACACACTTTTTGTCCATTTCTTCTTGTAGGTGTCAGAGTTTTGTTTGGTTGGTTGGCTTTTAACGTAAACTTTTTCCTGAAGCATAACATCCATTTTTATAATTTAAGATTCACTTTTGTGTGGATTTGTTACTTGGAGAGTAGAGACCTAACACTGCTTTAGTCTGTTGCTCACTCTACTGCAGTCTATGGGGACTGGTGTTTCTTTGCTTTAATCATACTTCTCTCTCACTGCCGTCACCGTTGTTGCTGTTTTTGAGTGTGTGTTTTGTTCTTGTGTCTTTGCCTGCTCTGTCTCTGTGTCTCCCTTTCCTAGCTCTCTTTTTAAAGCAAATTTCCAATTTCAATTTGCCCTGGGTATTTTTCTTTTTTTAACATCGGAATATTTTTGTTTGAAAAGAAGGGAATTGGACAGTTGACATTTATTGCTCCATGTCCTCCGTCTTCTGAACAGTTGTTTCTAGTTTGAATGCTTCTTCATCTGCCCATTTTCTAATTCCCTTTGATGTTTCAAGTATTATTAGTTTCCTTTTATCCTCTTATTATGATGTAAAATGCGAATATTCTCCTTTTCAGTTCTGCAAGTGATTATCTTAATATATCATGAGCATCACTCAGTTACATTGTTTTCCCAGTAAGGAGCAGGCTTTTATGTGAGGTACAGATTTCTTTTTAACAAATCCTGCAGTGATTTATTTTAGG
>NW_011424972.1:0-588 GCF_000754665.1 Bison bison bison
AACTCAAAAACCTGTGGGACACAGTAAAAAGCAGTCGGGAAAGTTCATAGCAATACAGGCATACCTCAAGAAACAAGAAAAAAGTCAAATAAATAACCTAACTCTACGCCTAAAGCAACTAGAAAAGGAAGAAATGAAGAATCCCAGGGTTAATAGAAGGAAAGAAATCTTAAAAATTAGAGCAGAAATAAATGCAAAAGAAACAAAAGAAACCATAGCAAAAATCAACAAAACCAAAAGCTGGTTCTTTGAAAGGATAAATAAAATTGACAAACCATTAGCCAGACTCATCAAGAAACAAAGGGAGAAAAATCAAATCAATAAAATTAGAAATGAAAATGGAGAGATCACAACAGATAACACAGAAATACAAAGGATCCTAAGAGACTACTATCAACAATTATATGCCAATAAAATGGACAACGTGGAAGAAATGGACAAATTCTTAGAAAAGTACAACTTTCCAAAACTGGACCAGGAAGAAATAGAAAATCTTAACAGACCCATCACAAGCACGGAAATTGAAACTGTAATCAAGAATCTTCCAGCAAACAAAGCCCAGGTCCAGACGGCTTCACAGCTGAATTC
>NW_011424973.1:0-754 GCF_000754665.1 Bison bison bison
CCTCTGATAGAAACCGAGCTGACCCTCCAGCCTCTACTAAGTGTTTAATAGGTAGAGACTGGGAACTTTGGCAGAGAGAGTGAGGACCGTGTTTTGAATGTTTGGAGAACTGTGGGCAAGGAGTTTGGATGGCTGGGGTGGAGAAGGCAGAGAGCTTGCTTAAGGGGCATGTGGATTCAGTCCAGCAGGTCACAGGGGCCACAGCTGTAGTTACACAAATGCATGTAGCACAGCTTTGGTCAATGATGGATGGATAAATGGTTGATAAATGGTTATATGAAATGAATGGAAGTCTTAAAGTGGGGAGGGAACTGAAGCCACGAAGCCAGTAAGGTTGAGGTCAGCTGGTGAGAGGCAGGTAATGAGACTTGGCCCAAGTGCTGACAGCAGATGGGAGATGAAGCACAGATGGTTTCAAACGACCCAGAGGAAGAAAGTCAAGACTTGGTGAAATTGCTGTAGGGAGTCACCCTTCACTTGGCTAAGGCCAGTAAACAATGTTGTGCTAAAGGCTGAAAAGTTCCAGGAAAAGGGAAGAGGCTCATGAAGCCAGGATCTCTTAAGAGCCTGTGGAAGGAGGATGCCGAATCTTGGGATTTACAAGATATTCCTTTTTGTGGGCTGATGACATTTCTGTACCAGCTCCTCATTTTCCCCTTAGTTTACAATTTTTTCAATAGAGAGGTCATAAGAAGTACAAAACATCTGCCAAATCAAGTGGCTGGGAGGATACAGGGAAATAGAAGCCCTCTCC
>NW_011424974.1:0-679 GCF_000754665.1 Bison bison bison
ATCATGTTGAAAAGCTGCTGTTTTTGTTCCTTCATGAGAGCATATTAGTAAACTGTACTTCAATTGTCTGATCAAAAGAAGCCTGGTAAATGATCCTTTACCTTGATGATCAATCCCCAGATGGCTTCAACATATTGGTGCCTTTAATTCTCAAAAGAATAAAGAAAATAGCTCAATACATTAGGGAAACATTGTACATGAATTCAAATTTTCTTTCCTTTATGCATTTACCTTATAATTGGTGCCTAAAATTGTAAAACAATGGAAACAGATTCAGACTTTCATTGTAAAACAATGGAAACGGTTTCAGTGGAAACAGTGTCAGACTTTATTTTTTGGGGCTCCAAAATCACTGCAGATGGTGACTGCAGTCATGAAATTAAAGACACTTACTCTTTGGAGGGAAAGTTTGGACCAACCCAGAGAGCATATTGAAAATAGAGACATTACTTTGCCAACAAAGTCCATCTAGTCAAGGCTATGGTTTTTCCAGTGGCCATGTATGGAAGTGAGAGCTGGACTGTGAAGAAAGCTGAGAGCCAAAGAATTGATGTTTTTGAACTGTGGTGTTGGAGAAGACTCTTGAGAGTCCCTTGGACTGCAAGGAGATCCAACCAGTCCATCCTAAAAGAGATCAGCCCTGTGTGTTCTTTGGAAGGAATGATGCTAACGCTGAAAA
>NW_011424975.1:0-597 GCF_000754665.1 Bison bison bison
GTTTAGTCACCATAGGAGTGAATTGCCATATATGTCTTTGAGTGGAGTGGCCTTTGCTGATGAGACTTCTGGGCCTCAAAGGGCAGGAAAGGTAAAAGAGGAGAATGAAAGGAAGATGTTCATGATGACTCTTGTTAGTGTCCCGTGGACCTTGACTGATGGCAGTCTCTAATAAGTTGCCCTGGAGGTTGGGTTAACCACCAACCTTCACAGAAAAACCACATAGAAAAAAGAGTTCCGCTAGACCCTAGGAATGGTCCATCTGTCCTATACGAAGATAGTATTTAGAATCATATAATGCAAATAATTTCATCGTAATAGTGTAGTAGTTGCATCCATGAAGGAAAGGCCAAGACTATCACTGAAGCCTTGGTGTTATTGAGAATCTGATTGCTTTTTTCAAAAAATCCTTATTACTTAGGTAAAAAGTTATGCCTCTGTTTCTTTAAGTGATTAGAATAGGAGTCTTTTTATTAAAAGTGACACACAAACCTTTTTTTCTTTTTCTTTAATTGATTTTTAATTGGAGGATAATTGCTTTACAAGGTTGTGTTGGTTTCTGCTGTACAACAATGTGAATCAGCCATAAGTATACAC
>NW_011424976.1:0-556 GCF_000754665.1 Bison bison bison
GAAATGAAATAGGGCTGTTAGATACTGGAGCAGACGTCTCTTGCATTGCTGGACTTCCACCTTTAGAAGGGACAATTTTAGTTTTCACAGATGATTCCTCTAATGTTAAAGCAGTCACAATTATTGATAAAATATCCCATGTTCAGGTAACTGAAATGACATCTGCCCAGAGAGCTGAGTTATGAACAGTTATTTGGGCTCTTCAACATTTAAGAGACCACACCTTCAATTTTTTGACTGGCTCCCGATATACTGTAGGGTTGATTCCTCATATACAGACCGCTAATATTCCCCCCAAAATAAACTACTATATTCTCCTTGTTATCTGGTTTACAGAAAGAGATTAAACACAGAGATAAGAAATACTTTGTAGGGACATATTAGAGTCCATTCTGGCTTGTCTGGCCCTTTACATGAAGGAAATGCTTTGGCAGATGCATTGACTAAATTAATTGCTTTAAACTTACAGAAAAAGATGGACAAAAGCCAAAAATTCTCACAAAATTAACCATCATAATGCAGCTGGTTTAAGGTATGAATTTCATATCTCTAAAAG
>NW_011424977.1:0-661 GCF_000754665.1 Bison bison bison
AACAAAGCTAGTGGAGGTGATGGAATTCCAGTTGAGCTATTTCAAATCCTGAAAGATGATGCTGTGAAAGTGCTGCACTCAATATGCAAGCAAATTTGGAAAACTCAGCAGTGGCCACAGGACTGGAAAAGGTCAGTTTTCATTCCAATCCCAAAGAAAGGCAATGCCAAAGAATGCTCAAACTACCGTACAATTGCACTCATCTCACACGCTAGTAAAGTAATGCTCAAAATTCTCCAAGCCGGGCTTCAGCAATACGTGAACTGTGAACTTCCAGATGTTCAAGCTGGTTTTAGAAAAGGCAGAGGAACCAGAGATCAAATTGCCAACATCTGCTGGATCATAGAAAAAGCAAGGAAGTTCCAGAAAAACATCTATTTCTGCTTTATTGACTATGCCAAAGCCTTTGACTGTGTGGATCATGATAAACTGTGGAAAATTCTGAAAGAGATGGGAATACCAGACCACCCAATCTGCTTCTTGAGAAATCTGTATGCAGGTCAGGAAGCAACAGTTAGAACTTGACATAGAACAACAGGTTCCAAATAGGAAAAGGAGTACGTCAAGGCTGTATATTGTCACACTGCTTATTTAACCTATATGCAGAGTACATCATGAGAAACGCTGGACTGGAAGAAACACAAGCTGGAATCAAGATTTC
>NW_011424978.1:0-632 GCF_000754665.1 Bison bison bison
ACTTAGGGAACTGATTACTGGCTGGATCTGTCTCCCTCCTTTTCATTCCCCCCTTTTATCCTTCTGGCCACCTCTGTTACCTTCCTCCTTCTTCTCTTCTCTGTATAACCCCGTGAACATCTCTGAGTGGTCCAGTTGTGGAGTGCACATAAGGAAGTGACTACTGGCTAGCCCACTCTCTCCACTATTGATTCACCTCATCTCATTTGGGTCACCTCTAACTCCCTCCTCCCTCTTCTCTTCTCCATGTAACCCTGTGAACCTCTCTGAGTGACCCTCACTGTAGAGAAACTTTTCATCTTTAATGTAGATGTTTTATCAATGGTGCTGTATAGAAGGAGAAGTTTTGAAACTACTAGTAAAAATAAGACCGATAACCGGAAGCAGGAGACTTAAGTCCAAACCCTGACTCCAGGGAACTCCTGACTCCAAGGAACATTAATTGACAGGAGCTCATCAAATGCCTCCATACCGACACTAGAAACCAAGCACCACACAAGGGCCAATAAGTTCAGGGCAAGACATACCAAGCAAATTCTCCAGCAACAAAGGAACACAGCCCTGAGCTTCAAGATACAGGCTGCCCAAGTCACCCCAAAAACTATAGACATCTCATAACTCATTACTGGACA
>NW_011424979.1:0-551 GCF_000754665.1 Bison bison bison
TTGCCAAATTCAGATTTAAATTGAAGAAAGTAGGAAAAACCACTAGACCATTCAGGTATGACCTAAATCAAATCCCTTATGATTATACAGTGGAAGTGAGAAATAGATTTAAGGGACTATACCTGATAGACAGAGTACCTGATGAACAATGAACGGAGGTTCATAACATTGTACAGGAGACAGGGATCAAGACCATCCCCAAGAAAAAGAAATACAAAAAAAAAAAAATGGCTGTCTGAGGAGGCCTTACAAATAGTTGTGAAAAGAAGAGAAGCAAAAAGCAAAGGAGAAAAGGAAAGATATAAGCATCTGAATGCAGAGTTCCAAAGATAGCAAGGAGAGATAAGAAAGCCTTCCTCAGCAATCACTGCAAAGAAACAGAGGAAAACAACAGAATGGGAAAAGACTAGAGATCTCTTCAGGAAAATTAGAGATACCAAGGGAATATTTCATGCAAAGATGGGCTCAATAAAGGACAGAAATGGTATGGACTTAACAGCAGAAGATATTAAGAAGAGGTGGCAAGAATACACAGAAGAACTGTACAAAAA
>NW_011424980.1:0-527 GCF_000754665.1 Bison bison bison
GACCCAACCCGGAGGCCTCTGTGGCCCTCAGAGGACCCTCGAGGGTCCCCAGTCCACAGTGGGACTGTGTCGTACCCCCCACTCAGTTCTCAAGTGTGCTCTAGCCCCAGGCACTTGGGTGGAAGTGGAGCAGAGAAGGGAAAAGTTCTGTCAGGAGGGAGGGGAGATGGGAGGGAAGACAGGTGTGGCTCCGGGAGATTCCAGATTTCCATCTCCTGTGCAGCACAGTGTCGCAAAACCGTCGAGCAGAGCAGCCTGTGACCCCAAGCAGGCTGAGCTGGTGGTTGGCCCTGGCCACTCTGCAGACATATGGGGTGTCCTGTCCGCGGAGGAAGGCCCTGTCTCCTGGGTTTAGGGACTTCTGCACATGAAGGCACCACCCTCGTCCCAGAGACAAGACTGAGCAGAGCCCGGGCGTTCCTGCAGTACAGG
Source organism: Bison bison bison (assembly GCF_000754665.1). Lineage (NCBI taxonomy): Eukaryota > Metazoa > Chordata > Mammalia > Artiodactyla > Bovidae > Bison > Bison bison. Next base: position 433 of record NW_011424980.1, read on the forward strand.
CGGCTCACAGTCAAGGCAGGGCTGCCCTGCCTCCCAGCAGGCCCCTGCTGAGTGAGCTCCTGGCACCTGCAGGCCCAGGCCTTAGTGCTCAGGGC
>NW_011424981.1:0-610 GCF_000754665.1 Bison bison bison
GAAGGAGAGATGGCCTAGGCGACTATTTATATGCTCATCAGAGATGGTAAGAATAATAGTATGAGGATAGCTCAGTAGGAAAATTCGGTGGAGAAAAGAGACTGAGTAGCTTGGTTTACGCGGGAGACCAATCAAACTTCAAGAGAAGAAGTTTGCACCACTTTCGTAGGCCACAGGCGCCCTCTCGAATAGCGGAAGGTGCCTCACCCTAGACACCTTCTCGAGTGGGTCTTAGCAGCCCAGGTATAACTAGTAAGTGTGGTGGGTTCCGCGCTCCAGATGGAGACTCAGCTGGAAGTTAAAAGGAAGAATGACAAGGAACTTTATGAATTGGAGCTGTAAGTTAACTCTTTGACAGAGAGAGCGACATGGAGGGGGGGACAGCACCGAGTGAAATCAGAGGTGAGAGCACAAAGCAAGAAAGTAGGCAGACTGTGGTTTTTTGGGGGGGAGATGCTCGAGAATATCCGGGTGGACTCCTGAGGCTCGATCCCGCATTTGCGTATGCCGAGCCTCCTTCCTCATGACCTTTGTCCAGAGTGGAATGCCTCACCGGCTCCAGGCACATGATCAGGGCATATTCAGTCACGATATCAGTGCATGATCAGCA
>NW_011424982.1:0-648 GCF_000754665.1 Bison bison bison
AGGGTCCACAGCATTATGCTTTATGAGATCAGCAACTCACTTCCCCAGCCAATGGTGGCCCTGGCTGAGAATTGACATCACAAAGCGCAATCCTGATACCTCTAGGGCAGAATGGGGGGCAACTCAGATGATTTGATGGGGGGGGGGAAATGCATCATTTTTAATGGCCCTTAGGAGCCCTCCAAACTCACCTGTCATCCTCATCTCTCTAAGTCAACTCTGTTGTGTCACAAGGCAGGGAGCATGTGTCTCCTCCAAACCTTGACCCACAGCCACAGTATCGAGGCTTTGATTCTGTTCTCTCCCACATTTCACCATCATCTAGATTGTAATATCTTGCCTAAAGTTCCTCCATGATAATTAGGCTGTATTGAAGTGTCTGTGGAAATGAGAATCATCCCACTTTACTCCTACAGTTCAGTTCAGTCTCTCAGTCATGTCTGACTCTTTGAGAGGTGGTCTTAAAGCACTTTCAAGACCATTTAATTCTGGGCCACCTCCCAGAACCTTTTTCCATCCCATCTCCTTTGTTCTAGCTTCCATTCAGACACTGCTGTCTTCAGGCTGTGAGACTGCACTGAATACACTTGCCCTTTCTCCACTTGGAGCTGTCTTGCTTCAAGTCTTGGAATCATGGTCACCTCACTA
>NW_011424983.1:0-734 GCF_000754665.1 Bison bison bison
GAGGGAAAAGGAGGAAACTCTTTTGATTTGGGTTTCTGACTTGAACAATTGAGTGGATAGTGGTGATATTTAGTGATATGGAAAAGACTGGAGAGGAATTACAGTTTTTTTAATTTAAAAGTGGAAGCTTGAGGAAATTAACATATCTCGTTTGGATATAAGTTTGAAGTACCATTTAAACAAACATTCAGGTGAGATATCAGTTTTAGAAGTCTAGAGTTTAGACAAATTTAAAGCCTGATATGCATTTGAAATTTATCAGCAGAGAGATGACATTTAAAATAAATATCAAGATGAAGGCTTAAGGAGAAAATGTAGATACGATGCACTTTAATTATAATGTATTATTACTTTTCCATTACTCTCTATATTTGTCCTTTTCTCACCATCTGTTCAAGTTAGCAGAAAGGGTTTAAGAGATGAATTCTAAAAACGAATAATGTTTGATTCCCACTCTTCCATGTATTTTTTATTTCTTAAATATCCAAGCTTAATTTTCTTCATGTGCAATGTGGGGGATGGTAGCTGCCATATAGATTTGCTTTACGGGTTAATTGTGAGATGTGGTGTATAAAACAAACAGTGCTTGGGACATAGTAGATATTTAGAAGAGTTCATTCTCTTCCTTTACCAACTACTTCTCCCTCTCTACCATTACTTGTAGCTACTGGTCTTTGCAAAATAACCAATTTTTTGTCCCTGTGGTTTCGAACATATTTCTCTAATAAATATTT
>NW_011424984.1:0-577 GCF_000754665.1 Bison bison bison
AGGGTGACAATATACAGCCTTGATGTACTCCTTTTCCTATTTGGAACCAGTCTGTTGTTCCATGTCTAGTTCTAACTGTTGCTTCCTGACCTGCATACAGATTTCTCAAGAGTCAGGTCAGGTGGTCTGGTATTCCCATCTCTTTCAGAATTTTCCAGTTTATTATGATACACACAGTCAAAGGCTTTGGCATGTCAATAAAGCAGAAATAGATGGTTTTCTGGAACTCTCTTGCTTTTTTCATGATCCAGTGGATGTTGGCAATTTGATCTCTGGTTCCTCTGCCTTTTCTAAAACCAGCTTGAACATCAGGAAGTTCACAGTTCACGTATTGCTGAAGCCTGGCTTGGAGTAATTTTGAGCATTACTTTACTAGAGTGTGAGATGAGTGCAATTGTGTGGTAGTTTGAGCTATTCTTTGGCATTGCCTTTTCTTTGGGATTGGAATGAAAACTGACCTTTTCCAGTCCTGTGTCCACTGCTGAGTTTTCCAAAGTTGCTGGCATATTGAGTGCAGCACTTTTCACAGCATCATCTTTCAGGTATTTGGAATAGCTCAACTGGAATTCTATCACCT
>NW_011424985.1:0-671 GCF_000754665.1 Bison bison bison
CAGTGGAAACAGTGGCTGACTTTATTTTTCTGGGCTCCAGAATCACTGTGGATGGTGATTGCAGCCATGAAATTAAAAGACACTTACTCCTTGGAAGGAAAGTTATGACCAACCTAGATAACATATTAAAAAGCAGAGATATTACTTTGCCAACAAAGGTCCGTCTAGTCAGGGCTATGGTTCTTCCATTCATCATGTATGGATGTGAGTTGGATTATAAAGAAAGCTGAGCACCAAAGAATTGATGCTTTTGAACTGTGGTGTTAGAGAAGACTCTTGAGAGTCCCTTGGACTGCAAGAAGAGCCAACAAGTCCATCCTAAAGGAGATCAGTCCTGGATGTTCATTGGAAGGACGGATGTTGAAGCTGAAACTCCTATACTTTGGCCACTTGATGCGGAGAGCTGACTTATTGAAAAGACACTGATGCTGGGAAAGATTGAGGGCAGGAGGGGAGAAGGGGATGACAGAGGATGAGATGGTTGGATGACATCACCAACACAATGGACATGGGTTTGGGTGAACTCCGGGAGTTGGTGATGGTCAGGGAGGCCTGGCGTGCTGTGGTTCATGGGGTCACAAAGAGTCGGACATGACTGAGCGACTGAACTGAACTGAACCTGTTATTTGTAGACATAGCTAGTAGTACCAATATTTTGGCTGTTAAGTTGC
>NW_011424986.1:0-543 GCF_000754665.1 Bison bison bison
AACTGGGTCTTTCTAGTTCAAACAAAATCATTTTGAAGTGATATAGCTTCTAAGACATCAAATAGCTTTTATAAAATAACCTTTTGATAAGTGAGTACACAAGAAGCACAGACATGTGGATGAAATTTTCCTTTTGCTACAAAGATGTTGAAAAATAATAGAAAACTACTTACCAAAGTAGTTCCACCAAAATTAAAAATTTCCTCTACATCCAATATTGGATTTTATACCAAACTCAAAAAAAAATTACTGTTACTAAATTCAATGTCTTAAGTAGTGAAAAATTTAAAAGACACACTGTTATGAAACTACAATATTACCTACTTTTCTTTGGAGAAGTATTAAAATAGTTATTATTAGGCTGGATTACTGCAGCTGTCCCATTAGACTTTGGAAAATTTCATCTCAGCCTTAGAATCTTTATTTTTTAAATGAGGGTAACATCACCCATTTGATGGGTTTGTTGTAAAAAGTCAACCAGATTATGAGTGCAAAGTGTAATAGCCTCAAAGTGAGCCATAAATGTCATTTTAAATTTTCTAG
>NW_011424987.1:0-676 GCF_000754665.1 Bison bison bison
CTCCTCCCTCCCCATACCATCCCTCTGGGCCGTCCCAGTGCACCAGCCCCAAGCATCCAGCGTCATGCATCGAACCTGGACTGGCAACTCGTTTCCTACATGATATTTTACATGTTTCATTGCCATTCTCCCAAATCTTCCCACCCTCTCCCTCTCCCTCTCCCACAGAGTCCATAAGACTGCTCTATACATCAGTGTCTCTTTTGCTGTCTCGTACACCGGGTTATTGTTACCATCTTTCTAAATTCCATATATATGTGTTAGTATACTGTATTTATGTTTTTCCTTCTGGCTTACTTCACTCTGTATAATAGGCTCCAGTTTTATCACTCATCAGAACTGATTCAAATGTATTCTTTTTAATGGCTGAGTAATACTCCATTGTGTATATGTACCACAGCTTTCTTATCCATTCATCTGCTGATGGACATCTAGGTTGCTTCCATGTCTTGGCTATTATAAACAGTGCTGCGATGAACATTGGGGTACACGTGTCTCTTTCCCTTCTGGTTTCCTCAGTGTGTATGCCCAGCAGTGGGATTGCTGGATCATAAGGCAGTTCTATTTCCAGTTTTTTAAGGAATCTCCACACTGTTCTCCATAGTGGCTGTACTAGTTTGCATTCCCACCAACAGTGTAAAAGGGTTCCCTTTTCTCCACACCCTCTCCAGCATTT
>NW_011424988.1:0-581 GCF_000754665.1 Bison bison bison
TGCCCTTTCATGGCAGCATCTGTGGCTGTCCTGCTGAGGGGGCCTTTCCATGGGGACCGTGTGCAGTACAAGTTTGGTGTTTTGGAACCGAATAATTAGAACGTGTAAAAATTGTAAATGATGTGGTGGTTTGATTCAAACAAAACAAAACAAAACAAAAAACCAAGCTCCAAGTTTTTTGCAAATTTAGGTCTTAATATTGAAGGCCTGTGTTCCTTCCACTGTGGCATTGTACAAAGAAATGTGCGGGTTTTTTTTTTATTATTTGTTTTTGTTTTTCTTTTTTTAGTAAAAGATTCCGAAAAATGAGGGAAACAGGAAGCCCAGAGGTGCCCCTGTAGTTTGGCGAAGGCCTTAGGAGGTCACTTGGAAATGCTGCTGACTGTGAGGGGGGGAGGGGCAGATGTGCACAGAGCTGTGCAGGCTTGTCCTTTGCATGGATGTTCTTTGTAGAAATCCACCTCGGAGCCATCTCCTGATGTGTAAGATTTCCCAGACAAACCTTGAGCTAAGCAATGCGTTTTTCCTAGGAATGTTGGTCTTCAGCGATGTTCAAAGCCTGTGTATTTCGGCTAGACTCT
>NW_011424989.1:0-565 GCF_000754665.1 Bison bison bison
CTTATTAATCCACCATGAAATCTCTGGTACTGAAACAACAGCTATTATAATTTGTTTTTATGGTATGACATTTTGTAAATATATTCCTGCCCTGATTATAACTTCTTATAAAGAAAAGACAAAAAGAAAATATTCTTGTCTCTTTCAAGGAGGCTGTCAAAATATAAAACTAAACTCAGTGTGCATTTGTAAAATATGGATTAATGTCACTCCAAAGTTTATGCATGGTTAGATCTGTCTTCTCATCAGTCAGAATTTTAGACTGGTGATGAAACAACAGGGAAACTGGAAGAAAAAACCAACTTCAAAACTGATTTCTACTTTTTTTCAGCTTTAAAAGATTAAAGCATTAAATGAGGAGTTTCTCAATAGAAGAAAATAATAAAATTTCCTCACATTTTCAAACTAAAATAGATTTGATCTTAACAGATTGACAATATTATATTGCAATTATTATAAGGAAATACCATATATAAAATTGAATTCCTTCAAAAGGACATTTTTTACATTCTCTGTCTTAGAACTTTTCTTTCTAAAGATAATGATCAGAAAAATGATACAGAAG
>NW_011424990.1:0-676 GCF_000754665.1 Bison bison bison
GGAAAGCAGTCTATTTAATTCACAGTTATGTGTCAGCCCTGGGTGTGAATTTTAAAAGCAGAAGACTGAAGAATGATTACTCATTCCATAAGAAGACAAGTAGAAAATTTTGTTTTTTCTTGGTTGTGGTTTTGTGGGTTGGGTTGGCTGGTTGTTTTGGTAAAATAGGTTCAAAAAATACTTTGAGCGAGGTCCTTAATCCACACACAAAAAAGGCAAGTTCTAAAAACCAGTCAGATTTTTGGAAAATGGGAGAGAAAGTACAAATTAAAAAATAGTATAAATAGCATCTGTTTAATCTGGCTATTTCTTAATATCTTTAGCTATCCACAATGTAACGTTTTGGCAGATTGGTGTCTGTACTGGTATTAAGTAAAAGATGTATCTCATCAAGTCAGCAACAGAGACCATGGGTTAATTCCTATACTTAGTTTGCATTTTTTAAATAGAAATCCTAAGTACAACGTGTTCCAAAAACTGAAATCTTGACTCTTTCAGAAACTTGCTCCACCCACATACTGTCCCTTCTCTGTTGATGCAACTCTAACCTAAGAGTTGCACAAGACCAAAATTTAAAGTCATTTTTAACATCTTTCTCTCATACCTCTTATCCAAACTTCTCTCTTCTCTTATCCAAGAAGTCCTATTGATTCAATGTTCAAAACATCCAGAATAT
>NW_011424991.1:0-604 GCF_000754665.1 Bison bison bison
GTCAAAAAGATTCCTGAAATCTGACTAGCAATAGTTTTTCATGATAGAGCCACATGAAAATTCCCATTTTGTATATGGCTGTTATTTTCATGTGTCAAATTTCCAAAATGGACTGGAAAATGCATTACCATTCATAGAAAATCTTATGGTCCATAATATGTATTCAAAAAGTCCCCATTTGATGCATTCTGCTAATTCATAGATGGACCCACCGAATCACACTAGAAGGAATCCATCATCCTGTTTACTTCCATTTGGTCATCTGGGATTAAAGCAGGTTTGGAAATGGTAATCAGTCATTGCACCCTGGTGGGACAGAGCCCTAGGATGGGAATCAGCAGATCTTTGTCTGAGTCCCACATTTTTCACCCACTAAACAAAGGGGGCGACAGAGGATGAGATGGCTGGATGGCATCACTGACTCGATGGACGTGAGTCTGAGTGAACTCCGGGAGTTGGTGATGGACAGGGAGGCCTGGCGTGCTGCGATTCATGGGGTCGCAAAGAGTCGGACACGACTGAGTGACTGAACTGAACTGAACTGAAACATGGAGTGTGTGGAAATCTCCCCATCTCTGGGCACTGGTACTCCTTACATTGAAGT
>NW_011424992.1:0-533 GCF_000754665.1 Bison bison bison
TTATGACCAACCTAGATAGCATATTCAAAAGCAGAGACATTACTTTGCCAACAAAGGTCCGTCTGGTCAAGGCTATGGTTTTTCCTGTGGTCATGTATGGATGTGAGAGTTGGACTGTGAAGAAGGCTGAGTGATGAAGAATTGATGCTTTTCAACCGTGGTGTTGGAGAAGACGCTTGAGAGTCCCTTGGACTGCAAGGAGATCCAACCAGTCCATTCTGAAGATCAGCCCTGGGATTTCTTTGGAAGGAATGATGCTAAAGCTGAAACTCCAGTACTTTGGCCACCTCATGCGAACAGTTGACTCATTGGAAAAGACTCTGATGCTGGGAGGGATTGAGGGCAAGAGGAGAAGGGGACGACAGAGGATGAGATGGCTGGATGGCATCACTGACTCGATGGGCTGAGTCTGAGTGTACTCAGGGAGTTGGTGATGGACAGGGAGCCTGGCACGCTGCGATTCATGGGGTCGCAAAGAGTCGGACACGACTGAGTGACTGATCTGATCTGATCTGATCTGAAGTGAGGTCAAG
>NW_011424993.1:0-618 GCF_000754665.1 Bison bison bison
GGAGTCTAGGGGTCCCCAAGGAGAGAGGGGTCTGGAATTCTCAAGGAGGAAGAAAGGACAAACTTTTTTCTTTCTCCACATTCCTTAGGATTATATAACAATAATGTATCCTGCCTAAGGACAGTCTTTGGATTCAACCTTCTGTTATCTTAAAATGTAAATTATGGGAGTAGGTCTGATGAGGTCTTTACAACCTCCAGACATTCTTTGGATTATATAACCTCATTGTTAACACTAGCAAGCAGGTATTCTTTCTGCCCGCTTCTGATGCCTATGTCAGAAGCTTTCTCTATCTCCTTTATACTTTAATAAAACTGTATTACACAAAAGCTCTGAGCGATCAAGCCTCGTCTCTGGCTCCGGATTGAATTCTTCTCCTCCGGGGGCCAAGAATCCCTGTGTCTTCGTGTGATTCAGCAACAATCTTTCATCTTGGGGGCTCGTCCAGGATGCTTCAGGACAAGGTAAGGATGCTTGGAGCTTTAGTTCTTTGTTCTCTTAGCGAACACGTTTTCTGCTGTGCTTTACTAACTCTACGGTGTGCTTGTGTGAATGAATGGCATGCCCTGTGTGAAGCAAGTAAGGAGCCCTGCTCTGTGGTTCCACGGTGATCTCATA
>NW_011424994.1:0-525 GCF_000754665.1 Bison bison bison
GGGGAAGAAAGACTGCCAAATGTTTAATCCATGACAGCAGGTATTATTCTAAGAACTAATGAAAGCTGAGTCTGTCTCCTTCTGAGACAGGTGAAATGCAAACTTTAAGACAAGCCAAAATGTGTGCACGTTGGATAATCTAGTTAAGAATTTGAGATTAGCAGCTTTTTCTTACAGAAGGGATGTATTTAATAGGTAGGATTTTCTGTTTGTTTTTATAAGGATCTTTGGAGAAAAAGAAATGAGCGAGGAAACCAAAGTGAAGAGATGAATGAGCTAACTTCGAATAAATTTAACCAAAATTATTATTAAATTACAGAAGTTGGAAAACAAAATTTCTAGAAAATCTGAGGGTGTTAAATGGAAGTGAGCATTTCTAGAAAAGTAACAGTGATGAAAAACGAAATTTCAAGTTCTCACAATGTCAGAACAAAGCCAGTTTGACTTCAAAACCAAGATCAGATTAGGCTGTATAACACAGAAATGCTGATTAACGATCACAGTCGATTGACTGACCAAGTGAAG
>NW_011424995.1:0-615 GCF_000754665.1 Bison bison bison
ACACCCGGGACTGAGCAGACACAATTTGGGCAGATCAGCAGACACCAATGGTGCAGCTCAGCAGACACAAATGGTGCAGCTCAGCAGACACCAATCATGCAGCTCAGCAGGCAATACTCATGGAGCTGAGCAGGCAGGAATCACACAGCTCAGCAGGCAACAAATATGGAGCTGAGCAAGCAGGAATCACGCAGCTCAGCAGGCAATAATCAAGAAGCTGAGCAGGCAGGAATCACGCAGCTTAGCAGGCAATAATCATGGAGCTGAGCAGACTGTCATGAAGTGGCTAAGCAGACTCTAATCACGTCACTCAGCCGGCTCCTAACCCGGTCTTGAGCAGGCACTAATCACGCAGCTGAGCAGGGACTAATCACACAGCTGATCAGGCACGAGTCACGCAGCTGAGCAGGGATTAAGCATGCAGCTGAGCAAGCGCTAATCCCTTGATTCAGCAGACCCTGATCACGTGACTGAGCAGGCCCTGATCAAATGGCTGAGCATGCACTGATCACGTGACTGAGCATGCACTGACACGTGACTGAGAGGCACTGATCACGTGACTGAGAGGCACTGATCACGTGACTGAGCATGCACTGATCACGTGACGTGAGAGGC
>NW_011424996.1:0-504 GCF_000754665.1 Bison bison bison
GATGTCTGTCAATAACCGATGCTGGAGAAGATGTGGAGCAAAGGGAACTCTCCTCCACGGTGAGTAGGAATGGGCGTGGGTAGAGCCGGTATGGAAAAGAATATGGAGGTTCCCGAAGGAACTAAAAGTGGAAGTAGCCTACGGTCCAGCAGTCCGACTCCCAGGCATAGATCCACCCACGGTATAAGTGAACAAGATAGATGCCCCGTTTGGGCACATCTATCTGTGCGTGCGCGCGCACATGCGCATGCGCGATCGCCTGCGAGGCAGGGGGTGGGCGGGGGTGGGGGCTGTGGCTGGAGTCGGTGCAAGCCCCGGGATTGCCTGAGGCAAGCCAAAGGAGCCCCAGGTGGAGACGGGACTGCCGGTCGTCGGGTGTCCTGGAAGCCGAATGCGAATGCGGAGGGGCTCGCGGGCCGCGCGGAGGCAACCCAGGTCTGCAGCGGGAGTCGGGGCCCCGGCCACCCGCTCCCCGCGTCCCAGGAGGGGCTGGGACTGCGGGGG
>NW_011424997.1:0-618 GCF_000754665.1 Bison bison bison
TCGAGCGGTATTTGGAACCTGGGGTTCTTTTCCGGACGATGCCCGGGCGAGTCACTGCCCCTTCGTGTTGACTTCATTCACAGGGTGGAGTTCGGAGAGGTGTCCGGGCATCGGGTTCTTACCAAGAGGGGACCGGGAGATCGGGGTGCTTCGCAATGTGGAAGCACCCACGAGGCCACGTCTGGAATGTCGTCGTGAGACCGGCCTCATCCTGAGGTGCGACCGGAAGGTCGGGAACCCCTTCCAGACAAAGCAGGGGAGTCGACCCTCCTGTGGAGATCAGGAGGGTAGAAGGGGCTCAGAGGAAGTGGTGCCGGAAAACCTCGGTGTTCCTCTCCAGGGAGACCGGGATGCCGGGGAACTTGGTGGGGCGCATCAAGGGTACCAAGTACCGTTTCGACCTCCAATTCCTAACGTGGGACTTCTCCTGAGACGCTGTAGCGGGAAAGGGCTTCATCTTGCGATGACGGGGGAACCACGTGGTCTTTCTCGAGTTGCGGCGGGATTCTCGAGTTACGACGGGGAATTCAGGATGCCTCTTGTGTTCGCCCAGGGAAGTCCGATCTTCCATTCGAGTTGCGAAGGAAAGCTGGGGATTGCTCTCGAGTGACTGCAGGG
>NW_011424998.1:0-639 GCF_000754665.1 Bison bison bison
GTATCTGAGTTTATTGATATTTCTCCCAGCAAACTTGATTCCGGCTTGTGCTTCCTCCAGTGCAGGGTTTCCCATGTTGTAGTCTGCATATGAGTTAAATAAGCACGGCAAGAATATACAGCCTTGATGTACTCCTTTCCCGCTTTGGAACCAGTTTGCTGTTCCATGTCCAGTTTTAACTCTTGCTTCCTGACCTGCATACAGATTTGTCAAGAGGCAGATCAGGTAGTCTGGTATTTCCATCTCTTTGAGAATTTCCTACAGTTTATTGTATTTCACACACTCAAAGGCTTTGGCATAGTCAATAAAGAATAAATAGGTGTTTTCTGGAATTCTCTTGCTTTTCATGATCTGACAGATGTTGGCAATTTGATCTCTTGTTCCTCTGCCTTTACTAAAACCTCCTTGAACATCTGGAAGTTCACGGTTCACGTATAGCTGAAGCCTGGCTTGGAGAATTTTGAGCATTACTTTACTAGTGTGTAAGATGAGTGTAATTGTTCTGTAGTTTGAGCATTCTTTGACATTGCCTTTCTTTGGGATTGGAAGGAAAGCTAATGTTTTCTAGTCCTGTGGCCACTTATGAGTTTTCCAGATTTACTGGCATATTGAGTGCAGAACTTTCACAGCAGCATCTTT
>NW_011424999.1:0-522 GCF_000754665.1 Bison bison bison
CACCCTTGATGCGACCCACAAAGTGCCCCGACATCCCGGTCTCCCTCGAGGGAACACCGAAGTTTTCCGGCACCACTTCCTCTGAGCCTCTTCTACCCTCCTGATCTGGACAGGAGGGTCGACTCCTCTGCTTTGTCTGGAAGGTGTTCCCGACCTTCCGGTCGCACCTCAGGATGAGGCCGGTCTCACGACGACATTCCAGACGTGGCCTCGTGGGTGGTTCCACATTCCGAAGGACCCCGATTTCCCGGTCCCCTCTTGATAAGAACCCGGTGCCCGGACACCTCTTCGAACTCCACCCTGTGAATGAAGTCAACACGAAGGGGCAGTGACTCGCCCGTGCATCATCGGGAAAAGACCCCCAGGTTCCAAATACCGCTCGACAAGTGGCCTGTCTCCCGGGAACACCTCGAAAGGCAAGCGGAGTTCCATGCCTCAACCCAAGACGAGGCCTGACTCTCCTGTCCCAAGTCTGCAGGGACCTTGCGATCGGAGTCTGAAGTCAGAGGAACCCTGAGGTTC
>NW_011425000.1:0-501 GCF_000754665.1 Bison bison bison
CAGTCTGTGTTTCAGTTGGACCATTTTATCCATTTATAGGTAAGGTAATTATTGCTATGCATGATACTATTATATACTTTATTATTCTGTTTTTTTCCATGTCTATTCACTCCCTTCTATTTCCTGCCTAGAGAGCATCCTTTAATATTTGTTTTGTAAAGCTACTTTGGTGGTGCTGAATTTTTTAACTTTTGCTTATTTGTAAAGGTACTGAGTTCTTTGAATCTGAGTGAGGTCATAGCTGGTTGGAGTAGTCTTGCTGGTAAGTTTTTCCCTTTCATAACTTTAAGTATATCATGCCACACCCTTCTGGCCTGCAGCGTTTCTTCAGAAAGATCAGCTGTTAAACTTATGGGGATTCCCTTGTTCTTTGTTGCTTTTCCCTTTCTGCTTTTAATATTTTCTCTTTTTGCTTAAGTTTTTCTTAGTTTGATTAGTATATGTCTTGGCATGTTTCTCCTTTGGTTTACTCTGTGTTGGACTCTCTGTGCTTCTTGGACC